>NC_060119.1:651858070-652161100 GCF_021461395.2 Schistocerca americana | reverse complement strand
GTCTCGAGTTCGAGTCTCGGTTTGGCACAAAGTTTTAATCTACCAGGAAGTTTCAATGTAAATATGGTCTGTGTGTTGTTCCATGTATTGAACTCTGTCGCAGAAAAAAGGATTTTTGAAATATGTGCATTTTCCCCAATTATAAAGCCGCTTTGATCACGATAAACGAACGAACAGTGCTGGGAATTGAAGATTAATTAAGAAATTTGGAGGTGTCAGTGGCAAAGAGGGAGTTGCAGAGGGAAGTCAGCGTTTCTCCTGGGCGCCAGTTACCATAGTTATGCCTTTGATCGAGCAATTCGTGCATAGTATCTTACGTCTCCAAAGCAAAAGAAAATTGCTCTTTACACTAGAACTCTGGAGCGTAACATTCGGATAAGGATATGTGTGCTGTCTCTCACTGTCTCCTTATATGCCATATTCTGAAATGATCAGCAGCGATCTAAATTCAGGGTTCAAACTTTTGAATTATATTGTGTAGTGTCTGCAGAAAACTAATAGTTCTGAATTTAATAGTCCTGAATTTAATGTCTGAACTGTGCTGGTCTTCTGAGACCTACACTCTGTGCATTAGAACATCACAGACAGCTACGAAATGACGACCTGATTTTGTTGATGGCAACCTGTTTTCTGTGCTGCACATTTTGTTCGCATTTAGAGCACGTAGTGTTGTGTTAACTTTTTCTTAAACTGTTATAAAACCAAAGCTTTGCATTCAACACTGAATGTAGTCTTTAAACCTCGCGTGTTGGATGCTACTGGATCCTTTTAGTCACGTCAGCTAGGGGACTTAACTCTCGATGTGACATCACTTCATCTGGAAACACGACAGTCCAGTAGAGCTTAGAAAATTAGTTTTAATTTATGAAAGGCCACTCCAGTTGCTGATGCGATGTTTATTTAAGTCCACGGCCGGCTTCGGTCTTTGCATCCAGGTAATTTACAGAACCACTCGTAAACCGTCCGGCTGTAAAAGCAGACTTAAGCAGAGATCGTATTAGCATTTAGCGTGGCTGTTAATTAATTGAATATACGTTTGCGGATCTGTAGCACATTCTAAACGTGAAGAAACTGGAAATTAGGTTTAAATTGGAAATATGTAACACAATTCGCATTCGGTATCGTCTTACCGTAGCCTATATCAGAACAATCAAGATAACCATGTTCCTTGGAAATGAAGCTGTTTTTGCGTACTAGAAGAAACTGCAGAGTGGGCAAATAGCACATAATTTTCTGAAAACTGGAAGAAATTTTATTCTGCAACAAAGCAGTCATGTGTATTTTCAGCCCTTCAAAGGACTAGACTTACCACCCCGCTTCAGAGGGCCATATAGGTCTGGACACTTACCTAGAAAGAAAAAGAAAATTATTAGAAGGTATTTCTTGACGGATCATGAGTGAAACAGAGTTAATGCAACTGATGAGAGAGAAAAATTATAATTTATTTCTTAAATACATATAAATACTTATCAATGTACAATGGTAAAGAGCCATTTTGACTATGAAACCGTGCAATACACGGAAGTATTGCACCCACTGATAAAAAGGTAGCCACAATGAAGGTGGATTTAATTTATGAATTTTCCATCAGTCATGATCCTGAACTTCTGGTAAGCTTTCATGGACAGTATTTACACTCTTGACGATATATTCCACGGATGAACGGCCGGCTGTCAACTTCCAACGGGCACCCATGAACTGCTTCGTCATGAATTGTGCTGGGAGAAGTTGAGGAATCTCTCTACATTCTTGGTGATTTTAGTTATACGGTCGTTAGATAAAGATCTGTGATATCTTTCTGTATCGTAGACCACGGTCTAAATCCCACGTAATTAGAATCACTAAGAATAGACTTTTGCTGTTGAACATTGGAAAACACAGACCTCTTATACGTGAAAAATATCGTCTTCTATCGATAAAACCGTAAGTTCAATACACTTTCAATGTGTCATTATTTCTTTTCCTAAAAAAAGTAGCATGAAGTATGATAAAAAGTGAATTATAAATTTATATCAGCTGTAGCCTACGATAAAGTGAAATAAGGGGAACGAACAATACAGGGATGGGATGGATTTAGGTATCTTGTGTACAGAATACAATTCGCTAAACTTGACTTCAATGGCATAATTAATGAGTTTGCTTTGCTCAAAGCAAGGCAGTGCAAACAAAAAACTCCCGGATGGAGATATTTTTCTATCTTTCAATTACAGCCTTTTTCTTTTTTATAAGTTATGCACTGTTAAGAACTTAACGAGAAGTAAATAAACTCTATTCATTATACGAACCTGTGTACAGCACTGCGCAATAGTTTTCATCAATATAGCGCATTTTGTGGCCGTCGTGGTCAAGTGGCTAGAACACTAGTCTCCTGTCCAGTGTGACCTGTGTTCAGTCACTGATAAGGCCAGAGATTTTTCCACATTCAGGTCACTCCAGAACGACCACAGGTCCTCTCAGGCTGCTACCAAACGAGTACCCGGGGTAACAGGATGCAGGGTCCCTGGAACCTTTCTAATGCTGCACTCTCCCTGCAGCCAGGCCGACAGCGCGGTCACGGGCCTCTGCCACATACTTTACCTTTATATATGATTGAATTCATTTCAGGGCCCGATACCAGCCCATGTCAGAATGTCTGTTCCATCACTTATATGCAAGACTGTGGCCTCAAAAATGGTGTATTTTCAGTAGAGCAGCCACCACATATATAAATATATACGCCTTGACGGCCATTCAAGATTATTTCCGTGCGGATGCACTCCGTCTTGCAGAAATCAGCTTGAGGCTGCGAGAATGAGTATGGCTGACATGAGGCGCTAGTACGTAATATGTGACAAGTTGGGAATTTAGATTGGAAAGGAGACGTGCTCGGATAGCCGAATTTTTTAAGCGGGAAATTCGGGTTCGAGTCCTAATCAGGGACGAAGTTTCACTTGTCGCCGTTAACTTCATTTCAATGCCCGATTGCAACTGATCTCAGAATTTCCTGTTCATCTTGCATGTGTACGGCCGTGGGATCGAGAATGGTATCTGTTGTGTCGGACGTGTCCAAAAGAACAAACGCCACATATATAGGTTGAGTCAGGAGGAAATGTACATGGTTCGCAGGGTATCAGAGTTAGCGATTTTGAACAAAAAATTTTGCATGAACGTATGTCCTCTTCTTAACAGTTTTCGAGGACAGTGCTGAAAACAATGGGGAACGGAACAAATGCAGGTGATAGTGAACGAAAATTTGTGCTCTAATGTTTTGTTCAATTGTGTACTTTTGCCTAAGAGCGACGTCTTTAGGCGGAAAGTTGATATTATCGCTTGTATTTTACATGCATGTGCTCAAGTAAAAGACCGCACGAATGAGCTCAAATCAACAACACAGCATTTGTCTACAGGAGCTGCAAATTGTATTCCAGTTGACGGTGGATTTCTTGACCACATTTTGTGAGGAAATGAACTCAATTAAACAATACATTACGTCACAATGTTTCATTACTATCGCCTGCATTTGTCCTGTTCCCCACTGTTTTAATTAGTTTCCTCGGAAACTATTAAGAACAGGACATACGTTCAAAGGAATATTTTCCTTCAAAATCACTGGTACTATCACCGCTCAAAGTATGAAACACCCTGCATAAATTTACTTTTATAATAACAATTACCAAAATGCTTTATTTTTTATTAAATCTATGTAGAAAGTTGTAAAATTTCCTACTCTGCATAGAAACCATTATTGAAAGGTAGGTTTACAGCAGTCTCTGCAGCGCTTTAGCAGTTCTGACAGAGGCCTAGGTTCACTTTTGTATGTCTCTCCATGAACAAAAAGGATGCAAGTCAATTAAAAATATAAAGTCAGAACAGTTTGGCCATTTTCTTAATGGACTGTTATATTTTCCTCGTTCAAATATATTAACCAGATTTTCACCTCGTAATCTCAGACATCTTATCGCCAACAAAAATCACTTAAACTTAGAAAATGATTGTAGGACGTTTCCTCCTTCAAGTTTAACAGTTCGGAAAAAGGTGCCTGAATTCAAACGTGGCAGTACTTATCTTAGAGGCGATGCGTGTGAAGAGCACAGTTAGAGATTAGAACATGATTTAAACACACAATATTGTTTTGTATCATGTCCTATCAAAATTTTATAACTTTGCAAAAGTGTATTGCAAGAAAGAGCACAATATGATTTACACGGATAATTAACTACGAGAAGGATTTGTGTTGGTAGGGTATCATATTTGCTGAATGCTGGAGGAAAAGCAGACGAGAGAACGAGTCCCCCAGAAAAGTTTGTAAACTGACAGGCTGATGTAACCCACCAGTCTGTTACCATGGATAAAACATGCGTCCACCGCTGCACGCCAGAATTGAACACCAATTGGAGCAGAGAGCAACTGCTGGTGGCCGTGCAACGTAAAGGTGAGGTCGTGTTTATCTGCCAGAATGCTATAGCCAGCTGAACGCACTACAAAAGGGATTCTTCTTACTGCTCAGCTTCCAAAGTATACAAACGTAAAAGGGGGTGTTTGCATTTTTGACCTGGTTATCGAAGTCTTTCACTCCGTCAGCTAGAGCTATTCACCTTGCTCTCGTACATTGTCGTGTTGTACCCTGGCTAATAGCTTTCTGGCGTACACGTACCATCTAAAACAACGTGAATGTGATATAATTTTGTGTGAATAGGGATCCACCGGTATATGGATTTCTGATGCCTTCTTTTCTTCCTGTAGCAAAAATGCCTACGAAGTGATTGATTGAGAAACGTGAGGCCTTCGTTAAGATGTATTCGAAAAGATTCATACCACTGTCGGACCATCCGGCTTTAGGTTTTCCGTCATCTCCTTTAATCATATCATATGAATACTGGGGATGTAGACTGAAAACAAATGGTGAACATGTCTTTTCTCGTATTTATCCATTTGAGTAAATACTCTTTTCTTAATTATCACACAGTAGGTGAGATGTACCTGTAAGATTTCTTTCTGTTATAGCAGTGATCAATCATGCGTGGGGAATTTGGGAATAAAGGACCAATTTGGCTGTTTAAAGGATTCTCATACCTATTTACTACCTACATTTAAAATAAACATTCTTCTATGACTGTTTGGATTTAAGTTACTTACTTAGTTTCAGTTTTACATTGTACTGTAAATTTGTTCGTCGTTGTAATCACGTACGATTTATTCAGTCGTAGCCGGTTTCAAAGCCAAAGTCTGTAACATTATGGACATGGTATCGACCGCTTCATTTAAGCTTTACATCTTTACTATCTATTGTGGATACAGATCTTATCACTCCATCTGTTCAGACACCTTTTCAGTACATAATATTTGTAGGCACTCCATAAGGAACATATCCAGAAACACAATATCTGATTTTACCGATTATCAAAAACTGTCGTCAATATGGGTTCACAACCGAATTTTCAAATACAGATTATCGAGAAAACATCAATTATGAAACGAGCAAGGGACATATTTCACGTAATCAAATCTCTTGAATGTTAAGAACTTGGAAACAGCCATTTTACTTTGAATGACAAACTGTGTAATTATGTTAAATTTCAAATTATATTATCTCTTAGAACTTCATATCATATCCGAAACCTTAGGAGCCAGAGACACTGAAACGCTTTGTAGTTCTAATCAGTTCTGTTCCAAATAGAAGAAATCCAAATTTGAAATATGGATGTTGCATCGCATGTTTAGATTCAGAAATGTGCTTAAATCACGATACTGTTCACACCAAAACTCCTTTTATTGCCTGTTATTCCTTATGCTAAATATAAAATGTATGTAACTTATTCATAGAAAAATATAAACTGCAAAACACCTAGCTCACGATCATAGTGGAAAAGACGCCTTAGTCAAATCAAGTATACTCCTATTTTTTACTCATTTACTGATTTGATGGCCGGCGACGACTTGCTCTCCTGTGCCAACCTCTACATCTCAGAGTAGCATTTTAAACCTAAGTCCTCAATTATGTGTTGGATGTATTCCAATCTCTGTCTTCCCCTACGGTTTTTGTCCTCTACAGCTCTCTCTAGGACCATGGAAGCCATTCCCTGACTTCTTGACAGCTGTCCTATCATCCCGTCCCTTCTCCTTGTCAATGTTTTCCCTTACTCTGCGATTCTGCGTAGAACCTCCTCAATCCTTACCTTATCAGTACACCTAACTTTCAACCTCTGTCTGTAGCACCATATCTCTACCGCAATCATACTATTGTCAACAAAACACAGAAAATCATATTCTCATGAACAAATTCCAACAACGCCTGCAGTTCTTACTCACAGCCAGCATGTTTCGTATTTTACTAGTTTTTATAATGTTATATCACCTACGTGAGAAACATGTAAACAAAAACGAGAATAATAACTCCAGAATGAGCCCGTTTGTTTTGCAAGAGCCTTGACTTCTGGAAGCATACGCTGCACTTGGTTGTCAGGTATGCTGGGAAGCAGACGTGTGTTAATGATCTATGCCTGAACTGTTACATCACCATTAATATATGTGAACAGTTTTACCAACTACGAATGAGTCTCGAAACCTGTAAGTTAACTATGTGGTAAAAATGGAACCATGGCCAAGACTATTTATAAAGAGAACTTCAAAGATAAACCTTCTACCAGAACAAATTTTTACAAGCTTAGTGCTCAATTAATTCAGCTATTCCTTCACTGTCTTCATATGCAGATAGTTAAGGGCAGAAAACTAGTACGAAAATGATGTCACACCCAAAAGTACTGGTCCTGGTGAATGAAGCGGGTTTAGAAGTCATCGTCAGATGGCCTGGCAATAAAGCTTATTTCGATGTTGACAAATGCTTTTGCTGTGTAATTTTAAGTGAATTATAAATGAAGTCTTGTACTGTAATACCAAATACTCAGACTGACCTGATCACTGTTTATGATGAATGACCATAATTTTTGTTAAATAACATATCAGCAGCGCATTTTAGTCGGGCAAAATTAATTAACCACTCATTACAACGGTATCAATCAATCGTCGCTCTAGCACTTACGTAAGTTACGATATTAACATTCATAAGGGAACCAACCACTTACCGTAACAGAGAAATGAAATCAAGCGAAGACGTGCTAGCTAGATCCAGTTCTAATATGCTCGCTTGCTTCTCTTCTCATATAACATAGCGCACTTTCCGGCCGCTTAGTCCCTGCACTTGAGACTATAGAACATCTGGTTAGAGAAGTTCCGTGACGGCTGAAGCAGGATTGGGACTGCTGCCTTATCGCTCTTGCCACGACTATGTAGCGCCATTTTGTTTACGTTTCCACGTCAACGTCTTTTAGGTAACTGCAACTTTCTAACAGTGTTGCGACAGTCTTTTGTCTTTCACGTTAGAGAGCATGCAACAGCGCTCAATGTTGTAAGGCTTTTTCTCTCACCATATGCTGCCTAGCCGGCTCACCATTTCTAACACAAGAAATAACAGCACGGAAATACAGCAAAAGGAAACGCGGTGTGACCCAGAGGAAAATGGAGACTTAGAAGTTATAGTAAAAGAGAGCGAAAATTGCAAACTAAACCCCATATATGGTTAGAAACAAGCAAGGGTGTTTACACTCTTCCGTGATTTGTGGTCATATATAACAGTGAGATACGTTTCATCATCTTATAGATACGTCTCATCCTTCTTAGAGAAGGCAATCAGCACCCTCGAATGAATCGCTAGGGAGCATAGCTGGAAGACTGAAATTACACGCCGATGGAGATGGCAGTACACTACACGCCAGTTCGCTTCCTTCCTCCATCTATTCAAGAAAGGACACGTAGCATGTTACAATCGTTGTGATACATACTGAAGTAGTAAATAGGATTCCAACATGGTATTTGTGTAACGCACGGAGACTCTTAGTGTCTGTGACACATAAACAAAATTGATAATCAGAGTGTAGAGTTTATGAACTGAGCAATCGACGTGTGCTGGTTTTTCCTTCTCAGTCATGTCCCCCACAATGCAGATACCACTGGCCAACGGAAGACCTGAGACACTCCATCACAGATCCATCATCCATATTGAAGCAGGTCCATTAGAACCGTTTCATAGAGAAGGGCTCTCACTAAGAGAATTATCTGACGCCACAAATTACTTGTATATGAAGGTAGCACACCACTGGAAGAGAAAGGCTCTTTTATGCCCTCTAGTATGTATACACACTAATCAGTCAGAAAATTATGACCATCTACCCTAATAGCCGGCATGTCCACTTCTGATACGGATAAAAGCGGTGTCGCGTCGTAGCGTGGAAGCAATGAGGTCTTGGTAGGTCACTGGAGGGAGCTGGTGCCACATCTGCATACCCAATTCAACAAATACCTGTTAAGTGCGGGGAGAGGGGCGGCGTGGGAAGGCTGATAAACTCTTACGCGACGTTCAGTCGCATCTCAGATGTTTTCGATCGGGTTCAGATCTGGCGAGTTGTGACGAGGGGTGGCGGGGAGGGGGGGGGGGAGGGGGCGGGGACGGGCAGCACATCAATTGGAACTTGCCTCTGTTTTCCTCAAACCAGTCCATCACACTACTGGCCTTGTGACATGGCGCATTGTCTTGCTGAATAATGCCATTGCAGTCGGGAAATACACTCCTGGAAATTGAAATAAGAACACCGTGAATTCATTGTCCCAGGAAGGGGAACTTTATTGACACATTCCTGGGGTTAGATACATCACATGATCACACTGACAGAACCACAGGCACATAGACACAGGCAACAGAGCATGCACAATGTCGGCACTAGTACAGTGTATATCCACCTTTCGCAGCAATGCAGGCTGCTATTCTCCCATGGAGACGATCGTAGAGATGCTGGATGTAGTCCTGTGGAACGGCTTGCCATGCCATTTCCACCTGGCGCCTCAGTTGGACCAGCGTTCGTGCTGGACGTGCAGACCGCGTGAGACGACGCTTCATCCAGTCCCAAACATGCTCAATGGGGGACAGATCCGGAGATCTTGCTAGCCAGGGTAGTTGACTTACACCTTCTAGAGCACGTTGGGTGGCACGGGATACATGCGGACGTGCATTGTCCTGTTGGAACAGCAAGTTCCCTTGCCGGTCTAGGAATGGTAGAACGATGGGTTCGATGACGGTTTGGATGTACCGTGCACTATTCAGTGTCCCCTCGACGATCACCAGTGGTGTACGGCCAGTGTAGGAGATCGCTCCCCACACCATGATGCCGGGTGTTGGCCCTGTGTGCCTCGGTCGTATGCAGTCCTGATTGTGGCGCTCACCTGCACGGCGCCAAACACGCATACGACCATCATTGGCACCAAGGCAGAAGCGACTCTCATCGCTGAAGACGACACGTTTCCATTCGTCCCTCCATTCACGCCTGTCGCGACACCACTGGAGGCGGGCTGCACGATGTTGGGGCGTGAGCGGAAGACGGCCTAACGGTGTGCGGGACCGTAGCCCAGCTTCATGGAGACGGTTGCGAATGGTCCTCGCCGATACCCCAGGAGCAACAGTGTCCCTAATTTGCTGGGAAGTGGCGGTGCGGTCCCCTACGGCACTGCGTAGGATCCTACGGTCTTGGCGTGCATCCGTGCGTCGCTGCGGTCCGGTCCCAGGTCGACGGGCACGTGCACCTTCCGCCGACCACTGGCGACAACATCGATGTACTGTGGAGACCTCACGCCCCACGTGTTGAGCAATTCGGCGGTACGTCCACCCGGCCTCCCGCATGCCCACTATACGCCCTCGCTCAAAGTCCGTCAACTGCACATGCGGTTCACGTCCACGCTGTCGCGGCATGCTACCAGTGTTAAAGACTGCGATGGAGCTCCGTATGCCACGGCAAACTGGCTGACACTGACGGCGGCGGTGCACAAATGCTGCGCAGCTAGCGCCATTCGACGGCCAACACCGCGGTTCCTGGTGTGTCCGCTGTGCCGTGCGTGTGATCATTGCTTGTACAGCCCTCTCGCAGTGTCCGGAGCAAGTATGGTGGGTCTGACACACCGGTGTCAATGTGTTCTTTTTTCCATTTCCAGGAGTGTATGATCGTCATGAAAGGGGGAATGTACGTGGTCTGAAACTACTGTACGGTACGCCTTGGCCGTCATAGTGCCTTACACGAGCTCCACTGGATCCATGGACGCCCACGTGAATGTTCCCTAGAGCACAATGGAGCCACCGCCAGTTCGTCTCTGTCTCGCAGTACAGGTGTCAAGGAGATATTCCTCTGGAAGACGATGGATTAGCGCCGTTCCATCGCCATGATGAAGAAAGTATCAGGATTCATCAGACCATGCAATGCTCTACCAGTGCGCTAATGTCCAGTGCCGATGGTCAAGTGCCCTTTTAAGTCGTAGTTGCCGATGTCGTGTTGTTAACATTGTTACATGCGTGGCTCAAAGGTTGCAGAGGCCCATCGTTAGGAGTGCTCGGAGCACTGTGTGTTCAGATACTCTTCAACTCTGCCCAACATTGAAGTTTGATGTTACTTCCTCCACAGTCCGCCGCCCGTCCTCTTATACCAGTCTGCCCAGCCTGCGACGTTCGACACCCGTAATGAGGGGTGGTCGCCCAGGCCCACAATCTCTGGACGTGGTTTCACCATGGTTTCGCCACGTGTTGAAGGCACCCACCACAGCACTCCTCAAAAACCCGACAAGTCGTGCCGTTTCCGAAATGCTCGTGCCGAGCCTCCAGGCCATCATAATCTGCTCTTTGTCAAACTCAGATAGATCGCGCGCTTCCCCATTCTATACACACAAACACAGCACTGTCGCTGATACTGTATGCACCGTGCGCGTGTCTGACTAGCACTCATTTCTTGCCAGGTAATGCTGCTATCGTCTGGACTGGTTTTTATCGACAGTAGGTCGTTGGTCATAATATCCTGGCCGGTCATTGTATTTTTGTGTTTGTACCTCTCCCATCTGTGACAGCAAGGATGCATGATTGACTGGGTTTTGTTAGAAACATTCGCTGGTAAACGTAACCCGTAGCATAACATGATAGTTCTGCCAACTTTTGATGGTGAAGGACGAATGCAGAGAGGTTTGCCTAGATCCAAGGGCGAGCCAAGGATAAGTATCGTGTTAGGATTGTTATATTCGCCACAGGCTTTGAGATGCTTCTTTGCTTTCGTCCGTCACCTTTCTTCTCCAAACTCTCTGTGTGGCCACATTTTGGCTGCAGCGATGAATACGAACGTTTGTGTTTTTGTGAACACTCCCCACAGTTGCTGGGTACAGGTATCAAGATGCCCCGCTTTTGAACGATCACTATACTTAACATTTTTCTTTCAGGTGTGTAATGACACAGAGAATTTGTTATGTCTTTTTCAATACTCCGCGAGTAGAAAACGAGACCTCGGCGAGGGCGTCCTGTTCTGATAAGGACCGCCGCTACGATAACCAGAAGAACAGTTTGGTTCTGCTTGTCTCAATTTGTCTCCAGGTCACATTCATTGTGCCAATATTCGTTCGCATAATGACAGTTCCCTTTACATCTGTCTAATTTGATACTTTGCTCAACGATCTTCCAAGTGGCATTGAATGGGATCTAAGCCATCCACTAGCCTAGCAAATTTCCAAAGCACTTGATTTCAACACTTATTTAACATTGCGATCGTTCACAGTTTTTTAATGGAGTCTCGTGAAATATTTGCTTTCCTAATGGACACCATGAGTCATCACGAGTTCATTACACTCGCTTTGGCTCTGAAGTTCAATTACTAAATGTTTCCCATACGATGTATCAAATCAAAACAAACCGAGCGAACCTTCTACGTCGCCACGAGCACCTAAACCGATTTATTTGGTGAATAATACTTGACATTCCACGCCGAATGTGTACCCATATGCTTGTAAAATTTCCCTTCCTTTGCTCAAAATTCGACTAAAAAGACTTGAGGTGTTTTTGCAAACTCGTGGCCACACGTGGAATGTGGGACACAGTCTCTATGGTGGGCTTCCTGGAGATGTGCGGGTACTAGCCTTCGCCAAGACTGATGATTTCACTTATATTATGCAAATATAAACCAATGCGTGTATAATTTTTCAGTTTGTTTATACCATCACAGACTCATAAATCCTCCCGTGTCTCCTGCGCCTCCAGATGTTGTCTGAAGTCATTGGCAATCAGATAAACCAATGCACTATTTCTTTCTTCTATCAATGGGCAACACACAGTAACAGTTATTACGAATAAAGGCCGCCTGGTTTGACGTTGATAGACTACGATTGCAATTGACTTCTGTGAGAGGAATGTTCCTTTGCAGTGTTAATCGATTGTCAGTTTTGTTCGAGTTACCAATCACATGCTTAGGCGGCGTAATAAAATTGCGGTTCGAAGTTAGCAAAACCTCTTTAAACTAGAATTTCCTATGTAAATCCTGATCTACTTCGTGGATTTATGCCGCCTTGATAATAATACCAGTTCAGGGAGAGAGATACGTTGGCGATAAAGGATGGCAATGTAATGAAAGTCGTGTACTTAAGCTATGTGCTTGTGTCTCCAACGCCACATTCCCCATTAATTGCTGCATTCCCATGTTATGCGTTGCGCACGCCTGTAGCAGTGCGCAGCTCGTGGTCTAGAGTTACCGTTGCTGCCTCTGGATCACGGCGTCCCGGGTCGGATTCTCGGCCTGGTTGGAGATCTTCTCCGCCTGAGGACTGGGTGTTTGTGTTGTCCTCATCATTTTAATCATCATCATCATTCGTGGCCGTGGCTAGATTTGACTGTGTAAAAATTGGGACTGTGTACGAGCGCTGATGACCGCGCAATTCAGCGCCCCGCAAACCAAACATCAACATCAACCTTTGTAGCACAAACACGTGTTACTGGCTAATGTATAGGAAACTTATCATAGCCAAATTCCACTATCGAAAACAAATTTGGAAGGTTAATGAAAAATAAACAATTTTCGAATAAAGCTGAATTAAAGGTTGGCAATTTCAATTTTGCTATAAATACTATTTTTTAAAGTAATATACAGGAGGATAATTACGTAGAACAAAAATGTTCCACAGTTTACACGGCCCTTTACATACCTTCACGTAGTTTCTAGACGGTTCACCATTTCTATCTTCTGGAGGAATCTAGTAAGACACTGATCGCGAAAGCATACAAAGCGATCGTAATGTGGTAACGCCCGATAAGTACCAACACTCTTAATGAAGAGGTAACGCGATTACGACCTTAACCGACAAATAATTCTAGGAAAAGAACCTTAACATGATTACATATGATAAGATGACAAATAGCGTAATTTATCAGCCACAGTCATTTGATATTAAGACTTTGAAACAACTTGTAAAATGACCTCGCTTGTTCCTTGATTCAAGAGAGAGAGAGAGAGAGAGAGAGAGAGAGAGAGAGAGAGAGAGAGAGAGAGGAGAGAGAGAGAGAGAGAGAGAAGAGACGCCTTGCCTGTATATATAGTGAAAGACAAGATCGCCTGATTTTAAGATCTTTAATCCAATTACTGGTTTCGACAGTATCGTTCTGTCATCTTCAGATTGGCATTGCACTGTATGAAAAGAGAACAGGTAATCGGTAATCTGCGTAATATACAACCACTGTCTGGGATGTCCCAAATTTTACAAAAACCATTACATTCTTTGTCGCGTATGTGTTCAAATACACGTAACGTCGACATTTTGAGAACAAAGTTTAAATACATTAAAAAACTCCACATGATGGAAAACTAAAGCTAGAAGACATGCAAAAAAAAAAAAAAAAAAAAGACACGTATCAGTGCATAGCAGATTTCTCAAAGTTTCGGCTCATAACAGACGCCGTGGCGTAGCTGAAGTGCGCCCCACAAGCGGATGGCGGAAGAGGGAGAGGGGTAGACATGTCATAACATGTAGGCATATCATCGGTTCCATATAGTCGCACCGAATTAGTTTGAGCCTGCAGGTAGCCGACCCAATGAACACAGTGCCTAAGTGGGCCTCTGTGGTTCTTGCTGGGGAAGGTGCAACGACGGAGACGTAAACGAACTGCACGCACGCAGAGGCGGTCGCCGCATCACAAACGCTGCCCATATTGAACTCCTCTTGTGTGAAACAAGAACTTGGCGCGAGGCTCTGTCCTCTGATACGTGATCTATTTTCTGTACCAGTTCTAATTTTCTTGCAGCCGCCTCATGAAATCCTGGAAGTATTTGCATACAACTCTGTTATGACATGTCAAATAACCGCCCGCTGTGACCGAGCGGTTCTAGGCGCTTCAGTCTGGAACCGCGCGACCGCTACGGTCCCAGACTCGAATCCTGCCTCGGCCATGGATATGTGTGATGTCCTTAGGTTAGTTAGGTATAAGTAGTTCTAAGTTCTAGGGGACTGATGACCTCAGATGTTAAGTCCCATAATGCTCAGAGCCATTTGATTCATTTGAACATATCAAATAAATTCATAGAATCACAATGCCTCCCAGCAGGTAATAAATTACGATGTGTAATCGATGACGATCCGTAGCCAGAATTTAATACTCTGCATACATTCCAAAATTACTTTTGTTACCAAGCTACGACTCAAGTAGTGGTTCAAGGGTGGCGCGAGATACTCGTCACTTACTCAACCAGTCTCGGGGACCAGTAGCAGCGCAACCTCTCGCGGTTGCCACACTTTCACGAGTACATCTTCCACTTGCACAAGACTTCAGATTCAGGCCACCTCCAATGCTGTGTTAGCCTTCATGCCGGGGTGTGATTTTGTTTTTCTATTTCCTTGCAACTGCATTAATTACTACACTGAAGTGCCAAAGAAACTGGTATAGGCATGCGTGTTCAAATACAGAGATACGTAAACAGGCTGCGGTCGGCAACGCCTATATAAGACAACAAAAGTCTGGCGCAGTTGTTAGATCGGTTACTGCTGCTACAAGGCAGGTTATCAAGATTTAAGGGTGTTTGAACATGGTGTTGTAGTCGGCGCATGAGCGATGGGACACAGCATCTCCGAAGTAGCGATGAAGTGGAATTTTTCCCCTACAACCATTTGACGAGTATACCGTTAATATCAGGAATCCGGTGAAACATGAAATCTCTGACATTTCTACGGCCGGGAAAAGATCCTGCAAGAACGGGACCGACGACAACTGAACAGAATCGTTCAACGTGGCAGAAATGCAACCCTTACCCAAAATGCTTCGGATTTCAGTGTTGGGCCATCAACAAGTGTCAGCGCGAGAACCATTCAACGAAACATCATCGATATGGGCTTTCGAAGCCGAAGGCTCACTCGTGTACTCTTGATGACTGCTTGGCACAAAGCTTTACGCCTCTCCTGGGCCCATCAACACCGACACTGGACTGTTGATGACTGGAAATATGTTGCCTGGTCGGACGAGTCTCGTTTCAAATTGCATTGAGCGGATGAACTTGTACGGGTATGGAGACAACCTCATGAATCTATGGACCCTGAATGTCTGCGGGGGAGAGATCAATTTGGTGGAGACACTGTATTGGTGTAGGTCGTGTGTAGTTGGTGTGATATGGGATTCCTGATAATTCTAGATACGACTCTGACGGGTGACACGGACATAAGCATCCTGTCTGATCACCTACATCCATTCATGTCGATTGTTGACTTGGGGAGTTCCGGCAGGACAATGCGACACCCCATGCGTCCAAAATTGCTTCACAGTGGCTCCAGGAACACTCTTCTGAGTTTAAACTCTTCCACTGGCCACCAAACTCCTCAGACATGAACATTATTGAACATTTCTGGGATGCCTTGAAATACGCTCTTCAGAAGAGATCTCCACCCCCTCGTACTCTTAAGGACTTATGGACAGCCCTGCGAGATTTATGGTGTCACTTCCCTCCAGCACCACATCAGACATTAGTCGAGCCCATGCCACGTCGTGTTGCGGCACTTCTGCGTGCTTATTAAGCATGTGTACCAGTTTCTTTGGATCTTCAGTGTATTTTGTTATATTTATGTTGTCTGTAGCGTAGTGGTGAATTGTGTCAAATGTTATATGTCGGAAGTTGGACGTCGTTCTCCACCTCAGCGGATTGATATGGGAGATCAGTCGCAGTTTACATGCCCGCTTACCTCCACTGCGGCTTTAAAGTTAAACAAAAACACTGATGATTTCGAGGAAGTTTCCGCGAACAAAGAGAAAGCTACGAAATTATTGACGGTAGGCATTCACGATAACAACTTTGCACGCGTAAGTGGATTACCAGAATCCACAGTGGAAAAAAAAGACTCGCCACGAAAGAATTATTCTAATGGGACGGAAATAGGTAAGTGTGATGTACCTTCGCAGAAAAACAAATGTTTAAAATTTCAGAAAAAAATTGAAAGATTTATTCATGAGAAAGTGCTCCACAAACTGAGCAAGTCAAAAATCGTTGGTCCGCCTCTGGCCCTTACGCAAGCAGTTCTTCAGATTGACACCGACTGATAGAGTTACTGAATGTCCTCCTGAGGGATATCGTGCCAAATTTTGTCCAATTGCCACGTTAGATCGTCAAAATCCAGAGCTTTTTGGAGGATCTTATTCATTATGCTGCAAGCGTTCTTTATTAGGAAGAGATACGGCTACCTTTTGTGGCCTAGGTAGGGTTTGGCAAGCATGAAGACAAGCAGTAGAACCTCTCGTCTAGTGCGGTCGGACATTATCTTGCTGGAATTTAAGATCAGGATGCCATATCACGAAGGGCAAGTGCGTAGAATGTCGTCGACGTGCCGCGGGTGACAACCAGTGGGGCTCTACTATGAAAAGAAACGACATCCAGAGCATCACTCGAGGTTGGCGGTCCGCACAGCGGGCGCCAGTCAGGTTGGTATCCCACCACTGTCTGGGGCATCTCCAGACACGTGTTCGCCGGTCACTGGGGCTCATTTCGAAGCGGGACTAATCGCTGGAGACAATTCTACTCCAGTAAATGCGATTCCAGGCCGAAGCCCTGTCTGGAGACGCCCTGGACAGCGGTGGAATACAACCCTGACTGTCGTCTGCCATACGGCCCGAAAACCTGGAGTGATGGTCTGGCAGCACCAATCTGGTTCTCATTCAAGGCATCCTTGCGTCGCAGCGGTACGTCGACGATAGTCTGTGTTCCATTTTGTTGCCCTTCGTGGCAAGGCATCCTGGGCTTACATTTCAGCTACATAATGCTCTTCTTGTAGCGGCGAGAGTTTCGAAGGCATGTCTTCGTGCTTGCCAAGCCCGACTTTCGGCCAGTAAGGACATCGGATCTATCCCCAAATAAGAACTTTCGGAGCATTATGGGCAGGGCCCTGCACCAATCTTGAGATTTTGACGATCTTCCGCGCCAACTGGACAGAATTAGGCTCGATATTCCTTCAGAGACTATCCAGCAATTCTGTGCGTCAATGTCAAGCCGAAAAACTGGTTACGTAAGAGTTTATTTTCACCTGACGAGAACATAAGTCATCATATTAATTATTATATCGTAGGGGTGAAACCTGACACTCTGGAATTTACAACCCTTATGGAACCTTTTTTTAAAATTTTTTAAGTCGTTCGCACATTATTATTTACAGTTTTTCTCAACCTGGGCTCTCACTAGTGGCACTTCTCTGGCCGTGAGATGTTATTACTCAGAAAACGCAGTGGTGGGTTAATTATAAACCTAACGAACTGTTTCTCGTAATGAAACCCAATGGGCGAACACTAAGCTCTTAATGCACGAGCAAAGTGCAGTGTGCCTCACTTAAATTAGAGTATCCCGTCATAGATACTCTCGTAAATTTACACTTACTTTCAACAAGAAAAAAATCGTTTTATACAGTGTAGCCATAAATAGATGATTCAAATGGCTCTAAGCACTATGGGACTTAACATCTGAGGTCATCAGTCCCCTAGAACTTAGAACTACTTAAACCTAACTAACCTAAGGACATCACACACATCCATGCTCGAGGCAGGATTCGAACCTGCGACCGTAGCAGCCACGTGGTTCCGGTCTGAAGTGCCTAGAACCGCTCGACCACAGCGGCCGGCCTATAAACAGAACTAAAATGAAAACATACTGCAAGATTTACAGAAAATATTGATCCCAGTTCCATCTATGTACTCTGGATATTTAGTGAGTTTGAGTTGATCTGAGTGAAACGTAAGATAACACGCGTGTCCTCTGCGAGATGCTGGATGCGTCAACATATACGCGCCCCTCCACGGGCACCTCCCGAAGTGTCAACCTTAAAGTAATTTCACACAGGGTGTAGGGTCCCTTTGATTAACGTTAACACGAAGAGCGCTAAGACCCAAGAGCGTTCAGTTATAGACGAGTCAATTTCGCAATACGCGGGATCCATTCTTGCTCTCCTGTTGTCGGGGAAGGTGGTTCGCGCGCCTGCAGTACATTGCGCCCAGCCGCATCCTTGGTCGTATGCATCCAGGCGCGCGCTGCGCTCATCATTTCTGCTCACTGCGGTGGAAGTCGTTTGGTCGCCCGGCGGCGTACGTATGGCGAAAAGAAGGCACGCGGCCTCAGGGGATACTAAGTTCCTAATGGAGCCAACGATGCGTTACAAGGCGCCGTTCACGAAATGCACAGGCATAGCGGACGAGTTTCAGTTAGCAAGAACTAGTTTCCTGCACGCTGTTACCACTCATGGCAGAATATTTTAAACGATTATCCTTTCCTTATTAGTGGTTACTATGTGGAAGCACTACTTTTTACGACTTTTGCTGGTAGCTGCTGATCACTAGTAGTCACCTACGATACTTGTGTTGATTAATCCACACATTTCTTGGCTTTGAGATTACCGCTGTAGCTCATGCTTCTTGAAAGCTCCATCCTCTGTAACTTGTTTCCGATTTGTGGTTATACAGTTCAAACAATTTCATTTATTTCGTTCTCTTTTAACTTGCCTTTTATATGATGCAGATCATTACTACCAATCAGCTTTAGTACTAAACAAGTACAAATACAAGTACAAGTAAGAGTAGAGCAATGTCTTTTTCTCAGCATTGGAACCGTGGAATTTGTGTGCTACTCACCTGAGCAGTGACACCCTGCGTCAGCTATTGGCTGATTTACCAAGTGAGAGAAGTAACATCCAACAGCAACAACAAAAGTGAAATGGTGACATGACATATGTGGATAATTCTTACATGACTGTAGTCAGTCTTCAGCGAAAGTAATGAGAATGAGTTTCAGTGAAAATGAGTTTGGAGCTCAGAGTAGTTGTCATTGCACGCCTTGTAAACGCGCCAATATGCTTCCAATTACAAGGACAAATATGTTACAGACTTTCTAGGGCGATGGAGAATGATAAATGTATTAACTTGAGGTAAGGATCTCTCTACCGGAAACGAACGAGTTGAAAGTTATAAACTAAAACCATTCTGATACCTCTGACAGTTGAATACATGTACCGGTTCTTGTCTTGCGAAGAGTGTAGGGTTGGTAACTTTCAGTGATGGTAGTGTGGACAAAAACGAAAAAAATGTCCAATAAACGTGGGCTCTAAAGTGCGTGCCTTAACAGCTATGAACACTTGCTCAGTAGAGAAGGTATATTTCACATAAGCGAAAATGAACGAATGGTCATAGCTCCTCAGGTATGCAATAACTTTGACGCTCTGTAGTCTCGTTGGATGACGCTTCCGGACATTGGTTCCTATTCAAAATACGATGTACTCACTCCCCTTTACAAGTCCTAGAAGTCTGTAACGGGAATTTCCGACCACCCTGTATAAAGGGTGGTCTATTGACAGTTGTTGTTGTTGTTGTGGTCTTCAGTCCTGAGACTGGTTTGATGCAGCTCTCCATGCTACTCTATCCTGTGCAAGCTTCTTCATCTCCCAGTACCTACTGCAACCTACATCCTTCTGAATCTGCTTGGTGTATTCATCTCTTGGTCTCCCTCTACGATTTTTACCCTCCGCGCTGCCCCCCAATATTAAATTGGTGATCCCTCGATGTCTCAGAACATGTCCTACCAACCGGTTCCTTCTTCTAGTCAAGTTGTGCCACAAGCTCCTCTTCTCCCCAATTCTATTCAATACCTCTTCATTAGTTATGTGATCTACCCATCTAATCTTCAGCATTCTTCTGTAACACCAAATTTCGAATGCTTCTATTCTCTTCTTGTCTAAACTACGTATCGTCCACGTTTCACTTCCATACATGGCTACACTCCATACAAATACTTTCAGAAACGACTTCCTGACATTTAAATCTACACTCGATGTTAACAAATTTCTCTTCTTCAGAAACGCTTTCCTTGCCATTGCCAGCCTACATTTTATATCCTCTCTACTTCGACCATCATCAGTTATTTTGCTCCCCAAATAGCAAAACTCCTTTACTACTTTAAGTGTTTCGTAATCTACACTCCTGGAAATGGAAAAAAGAACACATTGACACCGGTGTGTCAGACCCACCATACTTGCTCCGGACACTGCGAGAGGGCTGTACAAGCAATGATCACACGCACGGCACAGCGGACACACCAGGAACCGCGGTGTTGGCCGTCGAATGGCGCTAGCTGCGCAGCATTTGTGGACCGCCGCCGTCAGTGTCAGCCAGTTTGCCGTGGCATACGGAGCTCCATCGCAGTCTTTAACACTGGTAGCATGGCGCGACAGCGTGGACGTGAACCGTATGTGCAGTTGACGGACTTTGAGCGAGGGCGTATAGTGGGCATGCGGGAGGCCGGGTGGACGTACCGACGAATTGCTCAACACGTGGGGCGTGAGGTCTCCACAGTACATCGATGTTGTCGCCAGTGGTCGGCGGAAGGTGCACGTGCCCGTCGACCTGGGACCGGACCGCAGCGACGCACGGATGCACGCCAAGACCGTAGGATCCTACGCAGTGCCGTAGGGGACCGCACCGCCACTTCCCAGCAAATTAGGGACACTGTTGCTCCTGGGGTATCGGCGAGGACCATTCGCAACCGTCTCCATGAAGCTGGGCTACGGTCCCGCACACCGTTAGGCCGTCTTCCGCTCACGCCCCAACATCGTGCAGCCCGCTTCCAGTGGTGTCGCGACAGGCGTGAATGGAGGGACGAATGGAGACGTGTCGTCTTCAGCGATGAGAGTCGCTTCTGCCTTGGTGCCAATGATGGTCGTATGCGTGTTTGGCGCCGTGCAGGTGAGCGCCAAAATCAGGACTGCATACGACCGAGGCACACAGGGCCAACACCCGGCATCATGGTGTGGGGAGCGATCTCCTACACTGGCCGTACACCACTGGTGATCGTCGAGGGGACACTGAATAGTGCACGGTACATCCAAACCGTCATCGTACCCATCGTTCTACCATTCCTAGACCGGCAAGGGTACTGCTGTTCCAACAGGACAATGCACGTCCGCATGTATCCCGTGCCACCCAACGTGCTCTAGAAGGTGTAAGTCAACTACCCTGGCCAGCAAGATCTCCGGATCTGTCCCCCATTGAGCATGTTTGGGACTGGATGAAGCGTCGTCTCACGCGGTCTGCACGTCCAGCACGACCGCTGGTCCAACTGAGGCGCCAGGTGGAAATGGCATGGCAAGCCGTTCCACAGGACTACATCCAGCATCTCTACGATCGTCTCCATGGGAGAATAGCAGCCTGCATTGCTGCGAAAGGTGGATATACACTGTACTAGTGCCGACATTGTGCATGCTCTGTTGCCTGTGTCTCTGTGCCTGTGGTTCTGTCAGTGTGATCATGTGATGTATCTGACCCCAGGAATGTGTCAATAAAGTTTCCCCTTCCTGGGACAATGAATTCACGGTGTTCTTATTTCAATTTCCAGGAGTGTAATTCCCTCTGCATCACCCGACTTAATCTGACTACACTCCATTATCCTCGTTTTGCTTTTGTTGATGTTCATCTTATACCCACCTTTCAAGACACTGTCCATTCCGTTCAACTGCTCTTCCAAGTCCTTTGCTGTCTCTGACAGAATTACAATGTCATCGGCGAACCTCAAAGTTCTTATTTCTTCTCCATGGATTTTAATACCTACTCCGAACTTTTCTTTTGTTTCCTTTATTGCTTGCTCAATATACAGATTGAATAACATCGGGGAGAGGGTACAACCCTGTCTTACTCCCTTCCCAACCGCTGCTTCCCTTTCATGCCCCTCAACTCTTATAACTGCCATCTGCTTTCTGTACAAATTGTAAATAGCCTTTCGCTCCCCGTATTTTACCCCTGCCACTTTCAGAATTTGAAAGAGAGTATTCCAATCAACATTGTCAAAAGCTTTCTCTAAGTCTACAAATGCTAGAAACGTAGGTTTGCCTTTCCTTAATCTTTCTTCTAAGATAAGTCGTAGGGTCAGTATTGCCTCACGTGTTCCAACATTTCTACGGAATCCAAACTGATCTTCCCCGAGGTCGGCTTCTACCAGTTTTTCCATTCGTCTGTAAAGAATTCGCGTTAGTATTTTGCAGCTGTGACTTATTAAACGCCGGCCGCGGTGGTCGTGCGGTTCTAGGTGCTCCAGTCCGGAGCCGCGCTGCTGCTACGGTCGCAGGTTCGAATCCTGCCTCGGGCGTGGATGTGTGTGATGTCCTTAGGTTAGTTAGGTTTAAGTAGTTCTAAGTTCTAGGGGACTGATGACCACAGCAGTTGAGTCCCATAGTGCTCAGAGCCATTTGATCCATTTTGAACTAATTAAACTGATAGTTCGGTAATTTTCACATCTGTCAACACCTGCTTTATTTGGGATTGGAATTATTATATTCTTCTTGAAGTCTGAGGGTATTTCGCCTGTCTCATACATCTTGCTCACCAGATGGTAGAGTTTTGTCAGGACTGGCTCTCCCAAGGCTGTCAGTAGTTCTAATGGAATGTTGTCTACTCCAGGAGCCTTGTTTCGACTCAGGTCTTTCAGCTCTCTGTCAAACTCTTTACGCAGTATCATATCTCCCATTTCATCTTCATCTACATCCTCTTCTATTTCCATAATATTGTCCTCAAGTACGTCGCCCTTGTATAGTCGCCCTATTGATAGTGACCGGGCCAAATATCTCACGAAATAAGAATCAAACGAAAAAACTGCAAAGAACGAAACTCGTCTAGCTTGAAGGGATACCGAGGAGCATACATAGCATTGGGACTTTTGATCACAATAGCCATACGTCAACACGATATCGACATTTTCCGCAATTAGTAAACGGTCCATTTTAATACGTGTAATGTATCACGAAGCAAATACCGTCCGCACTGGCGGAATGTTAGGTGATACCACGTACTTATACGTTTGTGACTATTACAGCGCCATCTATCACAAAGCGAAAAAAATGGTTCAACTAAAACATTCGTATTTCTTTACGTACTACCCGAATGTGTAATAAAAATGGGGGTTCCTATTTTAAAAAACGGAGTTGATATCCGTTTGACCTGTGGCAGCGCCATCTATCGGGCCAACCATAGCGCCAACTGGTTTCCCCCTTCAAGCTAGGCAAGTTTCGTTCTTTGTAGTTTTTTCGTTTGACGCTTTTTTCGTGAGATATTTGGCTCGGTCAAGATCAATGGATCACTCTGTATAGCTTACCACAAATGATGTTACATTTCGTTGTTCGTATTTTCATTTGAATTTTACCTACGGTCTATGTATGTTATTTTTTCTGTATGACTGTCCCTTTTCGTATTGTATTACGTTAATAAAGTTTTCGAGGTAGTATTTATGATTACGGTCTGTGTGTTTATTTAGAATACATTTTCTTGTATAAGCTGATTAAACTGAAACTTCGTTAGAAATATTACATTGTATACCGAAAAGATATACCATAAATATTCTGGAAGAACTGAAAATATATAGTCATACAGGACAATATCTACTAAATTCTACATGAACATTTAATGAAAGTAAACACTACCTCGAAACCTTTATTGACATAATAGAACGCCAAAATGGATAGCCATACAGAAAACAAAACGCACAGACCGTAGATAAAATTCAAAGAAAAATGAAAATAACGAAATGTAATACCATATCTGGTAAGCTATACATACTGTGTAAATATATAACGTCTTAGGGAAGAACTGTCTAAATACTGAACTGTCAAAATATTGTCAAAAACGCATCTTCACGTTTTGTAACTGCAAAAGATATTATACTTATCAGGGTCGGCCGCTGGTGGCCGAGCGGGTCTAGGCGCTTCAGTCTGGAACCAGCGACCGCTACGGTCGCAGGTTCGAGTCCTGCCTCGGGTATGGATGTTTGTCATGTCCTTAGGTTAGTTAGGTTTAAGTAGTTCTAATTTTAGGTGACTGATGACCTGAGATGTTAAGTCCCATAGTGCTCAAAGTCATTTGAACCATTTTTTATACTTATCAGGACGTGACAGAAAAAATTTACTATAAATGCAATACGGTCGTCACTTCCAAGTAGACGTAAGTACCAATGCAAATGTAAACATAAAACAGCCTCAATTTACATGTACATAATCTTACCAATGACATTTTCGCAGGGCATTTGATAATGGAAATTAAGTCGAAACAAGCCTTCGTCTACAATATTAAACATATTACCTTATTGCGGCTAGTTTTGGAACTTTCATTTTCATTAGGAATTCTAACGAAGTGAAATAGCCTGGTAATGAAAATACACAAATATCCGAATTGGCAGACACTTGAAGACAGACGCCAATTATTCCGTGAAAACCTTCTCACAAAGTTTCAAGCAGCAGTGTTAAGCGAAGAATCTAAAACTATATTTCAGCCCCATGCCATTACTTCCTTAGGGATCCGAAAGACAAGACGAGGTTAATTACAGCGCGCACAAAGGCCCTTCAACATTCATTATCCCTTGATTTCACACGCTACTGGAAGCGAAAAAAAATCGTAGCAGATGAGACAATGCTAAGTACCCTCTGTAACGCTTTCAGAATATGTAGATCAGAGAAATCAGTCGCGTGTAGCAGGTAAAAACTGACGTTCATCACCTCCTAATTGCTGCCTTGGTGTTAGCACTCTAAAGAATCATCTCTACTAGAGTCAAGAACGCAGAAAAGTAGCAACATACTGGACATGGTACTGTTTTTAATCATATGTTTAGTGCAAAATATGCTAGGTTGATGCATACGTTCATAGTATTTTTCCACAACAGATACACGTAATAGAGACTGTAGACATCAATAATATATTCTCCTTCACTTTTTAAATCAGTACGACTACGCTGGGGTAACCTTTTGATTCCGCAACTGTAGAAATTCGTTGAGCCATGTTCGGAGCGCAGTTTAATCCGCGAAGGAAGTCCCTTGAATGCTGTTCAACAGAGAGAGGAATGTGAAAATCTGAGGTCGCAAGATAGGTGAATAAAGTGGGTGCGGTATGACTTGCCAACCCAAATCCTTAACTCGTCGAGCCATGTTCGAAGCACATTTTGAACAGGAAAGGAAGTCCTGAAGATTGTTCGATAGAGAGAGGAAAAGATGAAAATCTGAGGGCGCAAGATCAGGTGAATAATTGGTCCATAGTTTTTTGGTCAATGTGGCAGAATGCGGGCGGGCGGTACTGCGCAGTAGCATCACTTCATGTAGTTTTCCTGGTCGTTGTTCCTGAATTGCATCTGCAAGACGTCTTATTTGTTAACAGTGAATGTCAGCAGCGACACTTTTATCTCGGGGAAGCAATTCGTAGTACACCAAATCGTCGATGTTCTACCAGATGCATAACTTTATCTCTTGTGGACGCTAGTGGGTCTTTGTATGGGAAGTTGCTGCTTTGCTTGGGCTCAACCATTCTTTTCTGTATGACTAGCAAGCAGAGATGCACATATGACCACCCGCTGATTTTTGGGGCTTTAGCTTAGAGCATGCGGTACGCATACAGCCGAATTTTGAACGTTGTCCACCGCATACAAGCGTCGCACGATGACGGAATGATCACAGTTCATTATATTTGCTAGTCCTCGAGTACATTGACGTTGATCATTATGGATTAATGCCTTTCAACGATCTTCATCAAACCCTGAAGCTGTTCCTGAGTCACTAATGTAAAAACGATATTCCCGGCGGGGTCAGGGATTTTCTCTGTCTCGTGATGACTGGGTGTTGTGTGCTGTCCATAGATTAGTTAGGTTGAAGTAGTTCTAAGTTCTAGGGGATTGATGGCCATAGATGTTAAGTCCCATAGTGCTCAGAGCCATTTGAACCATTAAAAACGACAAAATCATTTTCTTGCCGTGCGCTGTCCAATCTACATACGTGGCACAGTGTATCTAGCTGCTTCCGCTCCTGTCACTCGCGTATGGAACTCAAACAGAAGAATATGTCGGAAATGTTCGGAAAATTTGGAAATTTGCGGTAAGGTCTTATGGGACCAAACTACTGAGGTCATCGATCCCTAAGCTTACACGCTATTAATCTAACTTAAACTAACCTACGCTAAGGACGACACACATACCCATGGCCGAGGGAGGACTCGAACCTCCGACGGGGGGAGCCGCGCGGAAGAATGTTCGGATTTCTCCACTTGGTACTCCATTTTCTAGCGTCCACAGCTCCACTCACTGTCTCCAGATGACAAAATGACAACATGTAAAACTTAGGAACAGTGATCTATAAATAACAAAAAAGTGACAGTCGATAAATAAACCTACAGAAACCGGAAAACCAACAAGGAATACATGAACTCTACGAACTTATCCACCAACTCAATATTTACGATTTTCGAAATAACCGGCCACTACACACAAGAAAAATGGAAGCAACGTGAAGTCGACTTCATTTACAGAACACTGAAAGTAAATTTATAGCAATAATTTTATCAGTAAGATGGGGCATAATTACAAGCCACTTCAATAATGTACAATACAATACAAAAATGTAATAATTCATCTTTTTCTTCCGGAAATAGCTATAGAAACTGTCTTTATTTATCCGGATCAGCTAGACGTAGTAATCGACGTCCCCCTAATTGGTAGCGCCAAGGAATCTAATCATCAGTGAGTGATTTCACTGTATTTGGCACTTCTGAAGAAACTTGTGGACTCTCTTGCTCGCTGAATTGAGGCCGCTTCAAGGCTAGAGGAGGTGTTATAAGCATGTTTAAACATGATATACAGGGGGTGATTATTTTTTTATCCTATAAGATTAATAATAATAATAGTAACACTGCACTGAAGCTGAGAATTGTGTCGACTACTGGAAGTTCTAGTTCGCTGGAGAGGTCGAAGCTGAGCAACAGGACTAACGAGGAGAACGTGGTGAGTGCCACAGCACGATTTTCCAGAAACTTCGCTCTGTGGAAGAGGAGCCAAATTAAGCGCACGAGAAGGTCAGTCCAACTGGTGCTACAGTGACTAGCATCGCGGCTTCTCACTTTTTCGTATCGTGTTCGAAACCCGACTATTGTTTTTATTTATTTTATTTTATTTTTCCATTTATTACGCTAGACGAATGTCTCGTGTCAAGTTAGTGGATATAAGAGCGTTATATTAACTGTAAGCTTATTACTGAGTTTCTAAATAATTGTCATAATTTATTGTAGAAGGTGAATCACATTAAATTGCGGAAATGGAGAGTGCTATTGATGGGCTGCTTTTCACAGAATGGTTTGGAAGTCATGGGACCGTATTTTAGCCAGTCAACGGACTGTAATAATACTTGGAAAGTCTATTTTTGTGCAAACAAACATATTTTTGCAATGGAACGATGCTTATTCACATTAACAAGCTAAAAGTAGGATAAATCAGAATGCAGAATTGTAGTGCGAAACGATTACGGGATAACATAATCTGAAAAGTCCCCAAAGCGATACTTGTACAATACTTGTGGTACCACACATTATAGACCGACAGAACTGCATACACTAGACACTTGGATTCTGAACAATAACGAGACAATTGACCATCACAGGTTGTGTTCAAAATGACCAGCAGCAGCGGCAAAACACGCTCCCAGTCTACTGTGGAACGGCTGCTGCACACGTGTTAGCATTTCAGTGGAGATATCCGAGCAGGCTGCAGTAATACGCCGTTGCATATCATCGGATGTTGTTAGCGCATCCTTGCAGACAGCGTCTTTTAGGTTTTCGCACTGAAAGAAATCTAAAGGCGTCATATCCGGGGACTGGGTCGGCCAAACTACGGGTCCTCTGAGTCCAATCGAACGATTCGTGAAGACATGTTGAATATTTCGTGCTCTATGGGCTGACAGCCATCGTGTTGGTACCACAGGTTCCTTTTGTCTGTAGAGGAACGTCTTCTAGCATCCGTGGAAGATAGGCTTCGATACGTATGCGTGTTCAGTGCTCCGTCTATGAAAAACACTGTCCCAAATCACACGTTTGCTCTCCATGGACGCTGATGTTCCACCTGACGAAGGCAACGGGGATCGTCAACAGACCAATAGTGCATGTTTCAGTTGTTTATATGGCTACGATGTGGCTATATCACTAAACAAAGTGTGTGAATCATCTCGAATATGCTACCTTAATGCCCATGTACGGAAGTTAACACGATTCCCACAGTACTTTCCACGCAACACTTGCTGGAGAGAGGATGGAACCAATGTCGATGGAGAATGTGTAGAAAACTAGCCTGATCCGTACCGCTTCCTCGTGCGCTTGCGCGGGAGCTAACGTGCCGATCAACTACAACAGCAGCAAGAACATTAATTATCCGCTCTTCTGTCGTCAATTGTTTTCTTCTGTTAAGTTGTCTAGGTGCTACACCACCATTTTCACGTAACTGGTTGAAGGTTGATAAATAAATACCGAGATAGTTGACGTCTGTTGGGATGTCTATCCACCTACACCGTAAAAGAAAGAACTGCATTCTTCCTACACTCTCCATAGACCATGAGCATGTCGGCTTTTTCTGCATTGGTGAATCCCATAGTCCACTCACGACCTACTGCTTGGAATGTTTCACACTAACTCACCTGCAAGTCACACTGCACTCACGGAACAAACAAGCACACTGTAAGCAAGCGTAACATCGTATCTAGAAACTACACAGGTTGAATGGCACAAACAAGTGTCGGTGTGGAAACTGCAAAGTACGATATCTCGAATTCGACTCCCACTAGATTCCTGCAACAAACACTAGTAACATTCTAATTTAGCCTACTTTTTGTTTGTTAATTTCGATAGGCATTGTTCCACTGAAAAAGTGTGTGTTTGAACAAAAAATGCACTTTCTAAGTATTATTACAATCTGTTAGCTGGCGAAAAATATTATTATAATATGATTATCAGTCCACTATGTGAAAACCACAGATCAACAGCACTTTCCATTTCCGCAAGAACTGCTGTGCTAATTTTAGGTAATTCACATGTATCATATATATTTGTATGGTCGTTCTGTGGCTAAAATCGTTTTAAATTCTCATACTTTTATATATAATTCTTATATCAATTCCTAATTAATCAGTTCTTAATTCTTATATTTTATTCTTATGTTTATTCTTCAGGAAGATTTGGTGCATTCCCTTGGATGATACCGATTGCAGATACATTCGAAACATAGGAATTCCGAACACCACGAGCATCGAGCGAAAGCAAGTCTACCACAGCGACATTTCTTCGTATGAATCTCACTCGGTGAAGAAATGTCGTTAACATTTCTGTAGATTTCACGTGATGGCAAACAACCCACAACGGATAACTTTTCCAAAAAACTGTCTCTTGCAACTCGTTATGAATCTAGGTACACTATAGGAGCCGCGCGGGATTAGCCGAGCGGTCTCAGGCGCTGCAGTCATGGACTGTGCGGCTGGTCCCGGCGGAGGTTCGAGTCCTCCCTTGGGTATGGGTGTGTGTGTTTGTTCTTAGGATAATTTAGGTTACGTAGTGTGTAAGCTTAGGGACTGATGACCTTCGCAGTTAAGTCCCATAAGATTTCACACACATTTGAACATTTTTTTACACTACAGGATATCAATTTCAAATAATATTTTTATTCATATATTGTTTCTTTCCCTTAATTCATTCACGATACAATTAGTGGATGAATAAGGACAACGTCATTTCAGTATGTATTGGAAAATACTGATGTAGTAATCTTCTATGAGTATGGGTAGATAAATGAAGAACTAAAACAAAAATAATAATCGGAGCACAAAAATGCGAAGCCGGATGCTACCACTGTTTGACAACTTCGGTTGAACTACTTACTCGCTTAAAGGCATGCAACGTGCCTCGAAAACTTTGAACGTCGTTTTCTCAAAATCGGTCGAATACCTACGAAAATCCGAGACGGGTGGCCTCTTACTTTGACCCCTCTATCACTGAACGTAGTTTCTGTGAAATGAGTTTATAGCACTTGCCCTGTTCTCCTTGTTAGAGGATGCAATCAGTTTGAACGAATGGAGCAATAAACCAAAAATGAAACTATCCTGGCTCCGTCGTCGCCCAGAATAAAAAGGACTGCTGCAGTTGATGCGGAACCTGGGCAGCCGTCGACATGTGGGCTGTGCGAAGAAACGAAAGAACTTCAGAAGAGGCATAAATACACTATACTACTAAATCGTAATCCAGTGGAACGTAAGCCAAAATTAACATCCGCCGATTACAAGGAAGTAGTGGGACCACAAGCCAGAAAATGTTAAAGAAAACGAACATACAAAATCACGGTGGGAAATCCGACTTGTGATAGTTTGACTGGTGGAACACGATGTACATCTACATACATACTCCCAAGCCATCGTACGGTGCATGGCGAAGGGCACCTTGCACCACTGTTGCACTACTCGCAAATATAGTGAGGGAGAAACGACTATCTATCTGCCTCCGTATGAGCCCCAATTTCTCTTATCTTCGTTATCGTTGTGTGAAACGTACATTGGGGGCAGTTGAATGTGTCTGCAGCTATTGCCCATTCTCTAATTTTTTCAATGGTATTTCGCCGGCCATGGTGGCCGTGCGGTTCTAGGCGCTGCAGTCTGGAACCGAGCGACCGTTACGGTCGCAGGTTCGAATCCTCCCTCTGGCATGGATGTGTGTGATGTCCTTAGGTTGGTTAGGTTTAAGTAGTTCTAAGTTCTAGGGGACTGATGACCTCAGATGTTAAGCCCCATAGTGCTCAGAGCCATTTGAACCAATGGTGTTTCACGAAAACAGCGTTGTTTTCCCTCCAGACATTCCGCTCGAGTTCACGAAGCACCTCCGTAATACTCACGTGTTAATCGAATCTAACGGTAACAAACCTAGCAGATCGCCTCTAAAGTGCTTCGATGTCTTCCTTTAATCTGACGTGGTGGGTAACCCATACAAACGAGCAGTACTCAAGAATAGATCGCACTAGTATTCTGTACCGATCGCCGTCACAGGTGAACCATACCTTCCTAAAATTCTCCAAACAAAACGAAGTAGACCGTTCACCTTCCTTACTACCGTCTTTACGATCTCGTCCCTTTCTATATCGCTTTGTATTGTTACGCCTAGATATTTGAAAATGATTCTGAGCACTATGGGACTTAACATCTGAGGTCATCAGTCCCCTAGAACGTAGAAATACTTAAACCTAACTAACCTAAGGACATCATACACATCCATGCCCGAGGCAGGAGTCGAACCTGCGACCGTAGCGGTCGCGCGGTTCCAGACTGTAGCGCCTACAACCGCTCGTCCACTCCGACCGGCTTTGGTTTATTCATCAACATTAACACTGTTTCCTTCAAAATAATTTTCCGTAGACATAATACAGTCGTTCCAGCGCTTATTCCAATCTTGAAATCACTTCTGTTTTTCACTTTTAGTTTTGGTGTTCAGTTCCTTCAGCGATTCTGATTTTATCTCGTCAGTGATGTTAAAACGGCGTTCATTCATGGTTCTCTTCGGCCTCGGAATAGAAAGAAGTCGCAGGGGACCACGTCCGAGGAATTCGGTGGCTGAGGCAATATGACCGTTTCTGCCAAAAATAATAATAATAAAATAATAACGAATAGGAGTTGAGGTGCTAGCGGGAACATCATCGAGACGTATTTTCCACGAGTGGTTTTGCCAGAAATCTGGTCGTTTTCTAAGGATTGTTTCATGCAAGTGGCTCATAGTTTCCAGGTAGTATTGCTTACTGACCGTACTAGCGTAAGGCAGAACACCGTGAGAAGAATTTTCACATGTGATTGAACTTGTCGACATTTTTTCGTTCTTGACTCTTCAAGTAGTGTCAATTGGGACAACTAGGCCTCGGTTTCGACATCATGTATTACCCACAGTAGATTCGCCGGAAGCCACAGTCAACATTTAGAATGCGGTATTGCTCTTTGTTACATTTTTCAAGCAAAATTTAATACAGATTCTTTGATCCATCTTTTTCGTACGGCCGCTGTGGCCGAGCAGTTCGAGGCGCTTTAGTCTGGAACCGCGCGATCTCTACGGTCGCAGGTTCGAGTCCTGCCTCGGGTATAGATGTGTATGATGTCCTTAGGTTAGTTAGGTATAAATAGTTCTAAGTTCTAGGGGACTGATGATCACAGATGTTAAGTCCCATAGTGCTGAGAGCCATTTGAATCATTTTTTTTTTTCGTACGTAAAAATTCGCCGATCACTCGGAATCACGTGCAGACTTTTCAACTGTCAACAATAAACTAAATATTCAAAACAGTTGAAAATGCAGATATACACCGGCAACATGTGTACAAATAAAATAAAAAAGTATTGGAAACCGGAGGTATGAAGCCCGTCAATTTAAAAATTTCTGTTAATTTTTAATCACTCCTATTTCAGCGACTGTGGCTTAGTTCGGTAAAAATGGACGCAGTGGTTCTCAGCACGCTGCGAGGACCATAGTAGTAGTGGTAGTAGTAGTAGTAGTAATAACACTAATAATAGTCGGCCGGAGTGGCCGAGCGGCTCTACACGCTACAGTCTGGAACCGCGCGACCGTTACGGTCGCAGGTTCGAATCCTCCCTTTGGCATGGATGTGTGTGATGTGCTTAGGTTAGTTAGGTTTAAGTAGTTCTAAGTTCTAGGGGACTGATGACCTCAGAAGTTAAGTTCCATGGTGCTTAGAGCCATTTGAACCATTTGAACTAATAATAATAATAATAATAATAATAAATTTAGAGGTGGCGAGCAACTGGTGGGACCATAAGCCAGAATAAGTTATGGTAGTAATAAAAAAATAGTCATGTGGCATGAGTGAAAAAGTGGTCGTCTGAATGGAACGTGTTGTAAACGAATATTTTGAGTAAAAAGAATTCAATGGAGTAGTAGAATCCGTGGTTAATTTTAGCGTAGGCCGACAGATTAAAATAGGTCGTAGCCCGGGAGCGGGGCCGGGATTTGAGGATTTGCCGCCGCGGCCATAAAACGGGCTTCGATTCGGCGCGTTGTGCGCAACAGTAATCTGGTGGCGCTGCTAAACCAGCGGTCCGGACAAATGGTCGCCCATCGCGGGCGTTCCGCGAATACCCGGCCGTCGCGGCGCGATTCAGCCGCGTGGCGGGGGCCACCTTTCCGACAGCCGGGCACGAGCAGAACAATTCCTCGCCTGTCCGCCAGCTCCATTTAAAAAATTAAACCCGAAATGGCGGCTTCTTTACGGACGGCAGTACTCTTTTATTATTAGTGACTGAAGGAAAGAGCCCGTGTGTACTTAAAAACTCTGCAGGAGAGGACAAATTAAAAAAGATCGAGGGCGGTACTTAGGGGAGGGGACGAGGGATGTTTAATGGTCTCTGAAGTGGAGAAGTTACTTTGCGAGGGCCCCCGCTGCCGCGCTGCCGGAATATTCAATCCGGCAACAAAAGCGCTCCCGGAAAAGGCCTCTGCAACGCCTCGCGCCTCATTAGTGACGCGACAAAGGCGGTACCACCAGCCCGCGTGGGTACCAACCACTCGTGTGCAGCTCACCAGCAACGGAAGGCGCTTCACCTATTCGCTCTGCTGAAGCGCCTGCCGCGTCCTCTCTGAGCAGCGCAACGGGTCGTAGCAGCATGTTAAATCGAATGTCCACTGAGGTGACAAAAGTCATCGGATAGCGCCCAATACAGTGTCTGACCTCGTTTTGTCCGGCACAGTGCAGCATGTGGACTTGGAATGGACTAAACATGTCGTTAGAAGACCTCTACAGAAATATCTAGCCATACTACCTCTGTAGCAGTCCATAATTGTGAAAGTGTTGCCGATGGAGGATTTTGTGCACGAACTGGTCATTCGATTGGGTCCCATGAATGTTCGATGGGATTCATGTGGAGCGATCTGGGTGGCCAAATCATACGCTCCTGTTCTCCAGAATATTTTTCAACCCACTTGCGGACAATTGATAACTCTGAGCACTATGGGACTTAACATCTGTGGTCATCAGTCCCCTAGAACTTAGAACTACTTAAACCTAACTAACCTAAGGAAATTACACACATCCATGCCCGAGGCAGGATTCGAACCTGCGGCCGTAGCGGTCACGCGGTTCCGGAATGAAGCGCCTAGAACCGCACGGCCACACCGGCCGGCGCGGACAATTGTGGACTGGTGACATGGCACATTGTCATCCATAAAATCTCCATCGTTGTTTGGGAACATGGAGTCCATGAATAGCTGCAAATAGCCTCCAAGCAGTTCAATCGGACCAGAGGATCCAGTCCATTCCATGTTAACACAGCCCCCACTATAATGGAGCCACCACCAGTTTGCACAGTCCCCTGTTGACAACTTCGGACCATGGATTCGTGGGGTCTGCACCACCTTATCATCAGCTCGTATTAATCGAAATCTGAACTTATCTGACCAGGCCACGATTTTCCAGTCGTCTAGAGACCAACCGATATGGTCACAAGCCCGGGGCTGACGCTGCAGGCTATGTCGTGCTGTTAGCAAAGGCAATAACGCCAAATTTCACCACACCGTCCTAATGGATACGTTCTTCGTACGTCCCACATTGATTTCTACTTTTATTTCACGTAGCTTGTCTGTTGGCACTGACAACTCATAAGCAAACGCCGCTGCTCTCGGTCGTTAAGGGCAGACCGTCGTTCATTGCGTTGTCCGTGATGAGAGATAATGCCTGAAATTTCGAATCTCGTATTCTTGGCACACTCTTGTTACTGTGGATCACGGAATATTGAATTCCCTAACGATTTCCGAAATGGAATGTCACATGCGTCTAGCTCGAACTACACTATGTGATCAAAAGTATCCAGTCATTCCCAAAAACATACGTTTTTTATATTAGGTGCATTGTGCTGCCATCTACTGCCCGGTACTCCACATCAGCGACCTGAGTAGTCATCAGACATCACGAAAGAGCTGGATGGGGCGCTCCGCGAAACTCACGGACTTCGAGCGTGGTCATGTGATTAGGTGTCACTTGTGCCATACGTCTGTACGCGAGATTTCCACGCTCCTGAACATCCCTGGTCCACTGTTTCTGATGTGATAGTTAAATGGAAACGTGAAGGGACACGTAGAGCACAAAAGCGTACAGGCCAACGTCGTCTGTTGACTGACACAGACAGCCGACAGTAGAGGATGGTCGTAATGTGTAATAGGCAGACATCTGTCCAGACCATCACACAGGAATTCCAAACCGCATAAGGATCCATTGCAAGTAGTATGACAGTTAGGCGGGAGGCTTGAAAACTTGGATTTCATGGTCGAGCGGCTGCTCATAAGCCACACGTCAAGCCAGAAAATGTGAAACGACGCCTCCCTTGGTGTAAGGAGCATAAACATTTGACGACTGAACAGTGGATAAACGTTATGTGGAGTGAAGAATCACGGTACACAATGTGGTGATCCGATGGCAGGGTGTGAATATGGCGAATGCCCTGTGGACGTTATCTGCCAGCGTGTGTAGAGCCAGCGGTAAAAATGGCTCTGAGCACTATGGGACTTAACATCTGAGGTCATCAGTCTCCTAGAACTTAGAACTACTTAAACCTAACCTAAGGACATCACACACATCCATGCCCGAGGAAGGATTCGAACCTGCGACCTTAGCGGTCGCGCGGTACCAGACTGAAGCGCCTAGAACCGCTCGGCCTCACGGCCGGCGCCATCAGTAAAACTCGGAGGCGGTGGCGTTATGGTGTGGTCGTGTTTCTCATGGAGGGGTCTTGCGCCCTTTGTTGTTTTGCAAGGAACTATCACAGCACAGGCCTACATCGATGTCTTAAGCACCTTCTTGCTTCCCACTGTTGAGCAATTCGGGGATAGCGATCTTTCAACACGATCGAGCACCTGTTCATAACGCACGGCCTGTGACGGGGTGGTTACACAACAGTAACATCCCTGTAATGGACTGGCCTGCACGGAGTCCTGACCTGAATACTATAGAACAGCTTTGGGATATTTTGGAGCGCCGACTTCGTGCCTGGCCTCACCGACCGACATCGATGCCTGTCCTCAGTGCAGTACTCATTGAAGAATGGGCTGCCATTCCCCAAGAAGCCTTCCAGCACCTTATTGAACGTATGCCTGCGAGAGTGGAGACTGTCATCAAGGCTAAGGGTGGATCAATACCATACTGAATTCCAGGATTACCGATGGAGGGCGCCACGAACCTGTAAATCATTTTCGGCCAGATATCCGGATACTTTTGATCACACAGTGTATCATTCCGCATTCAAAATATTTTAATTCCCTTCGTGCGGCCATAATTACATGGAAAACCTTCTCACATGAATCACCTGAGTAGAAATAACCACTCTGCAAATGTGCTGCTCTTTTATACCTTGTGTATGCGATGCTACCGCAATCTGTGTATTTGCATATTGCTATCCCGTTTCCTTTGTCACGTCAGTATATTGCATAACGCCATTCGAGCAGGATAACGATAGGCCTGGAAAGCATAAGTTGCAAAAAATATTCTCCCTGAGATAGAAGCTTACGCTTGTGTCCGAGTTCACTTACAAATACAAGGGTCAGTCAAACAAAAATGAGATAGATTGAAAAAGTAAGTATCGCTGTAAGAGTTAATACATTTATTCCGTGAGAGACAACACGGTATTGCGGTAGCGCCTTCATGGAAAAATGTTTGCTGTTGCCTACAAAACCATGATTGTACCAAGGCGTGTACCTCTTCTTCTGTGGCGATTCGGCCGCCACAGATGTGGAAATCCAAAAATATGGAAATCGCATCGGCCACCCACATATTGCCAAGGCTGTTTCGAGAACGCTGCAGAAGTTGCGCTTGGACACCCTTCCCATCCTCCATACTCCCGATCACTCCCTATGCGATTTCCGTATTTTTTGGCGACATATGCGGTCGCCGATTTCCTTCGGACAAAGAGGCGTGCGCCTGGGTACAATCGTGGTTCCTCAGGCAACCGGAGACATTTTTCCATGAAGGCATTGACCGTCTCGTCTCACAGTGGGATAAATGTACTAACGGTTATGGTGATAATTTTTGGAATAGTTCACAGCTTACTTACTTTCGTCCATCTGACTCGTCTTCATTCGAAATTTCCTCATAAATTTCTAAATGGTTTCTGCCTTGAGGAAACACAATTTTCTCTTTTTTTTACCTAGGCATCATTTTCTGAAGTTACAGCAACGTCAGTGACTTTCTGGTTTCATTTCTTGTTACCACATCCAATACTTTTTCTGTATTTTTCGATATAGATTTTTCGATATAACTGTTATTTCCAGCACAGTCCGTAATTTTGTCGAGTTTCCCCATTACCTTCACAGTGGAAACAGTACTTTTAAACCTAAGGTCTGCCACTTTCTTTTCGTATTTTGCAAAAAGAGACACAGAGCGAGTTTAAAAATTCAGTCTTCATAGTGAATATAATGAAGAAATCACAAGAAATGAGAGACAGTGAAAGAAAAACAAGTATAACGCAATATACAGAAAACCACAAAAAACCACAGTATGTGGTAACAAGAAACGAAAGAAAAAACCCACTGTTGATGCTCTAACTTAAGAAATAGCAGGAAAACAGTGTTATAAATCATCTACATCTACGTGATTACTCTGCTATTCACAATTAAGTGTCTGGCAGAGGGTTCGATTAACCACCTTCAAACTGTCTCCACCGTTCCACTCTCGTACGGTGTATGGAAAAAACGAGCACTTAATTTTTTCTCTGTGAGCCCTGATTTCTCTTATTTTATCGTGATGATCATTTCTCACTATGTAGGTAGGTGCCAACAGAATGTTTTCGCAATCGAAGGAGAAAAAAGTTGATTGAAACTTCATGAGAATATCCCGTCACAACGAAAAACGCCTTTGCTTTAATGATTGCCACTCCAGTTCACGTATCATGTCTGTGGCACTATCTCCCCTATTTCGCTCTAATACAAAAAGAGCTGCCCTTCTTTGTACTTTTTCGATGTCATTCGTCAGTCCCACCGGATGCGGGTCCCACACCACACAGCAGTACTCCAGAACAGGGCGGACAAGTGCGGTGTAAGCAGTCTCTTTAGTAAATCTGTTGCACCTTCTAAGTGTTCTGCCAATGAATCGCAGTCTTTGATTTGCTCTATGTGTTGTGACTTGGCAAGACACCCAAGCCACTATGAGATAGCCGAAAGGCACGCGTGTAAGCTCACGCAGGCTGGCGTGAGGTCTGGAACAGTTAAAGGAATAGAGACTAGCAAAAAAGGTACGTAGCTTCTGGAATACTTAACTTTAATCCATAATTGGTGAACATCGGTCTGACGGTACATGCATCACAAGATAAATAGCAAATGATAATGGCGCCTTGCTAGGTCGTAGCAAATGACGTAGGTGAAGGCTATGCTAACTATCGTCTCGGCAATTGAGAGCGTAATTTGTCAGTGAACCATCGATAGCAAAGTCGGCTGTACAACTGGGGCGAGTGCTAGGAAGTCTCTCTAGACCTGCCGTGTGGCGGCGCTCGGTCTGCAATCACTGATAGTGGCGACACGCGGGTCCGATGTATACTAACGGACCGCGGCCGATTTAAAGGCTACCACCTAGCAAGTGTGGTGTCTGGCGGTGACACCACACTATGCACAACATTACCTATGTGATCGTTCCAGTTTAGGTTACCTGTAATTGGAATCCCTAAGTATTTAGTTGAATTTACCGCCTTCAGATTTATGTGACTTACAGCGTAATCGAAATTTAGCGGATTTCTTTTAGTACTCATGTGAATATCTTCACACTTTTCTTTATTCAGGATCAATTGCCACTTTCCGCACTACACAGATATCTTATCTACATCATTTTGCAATTCCTTTCGACCATCTGATGACTTTACAAGACGGTAAATGACAGAATCATCTGCAGATAATCTAAGGGGGCTACTCACATTGTCTCCTATGTCGTTAATACAGATCAGGAACAATAGAGGGCCTATAGCAGTGCCTTGGGGAACGCCGGATATAACTTCTGTTTTACTCGATGACTTTCCGTCTATTACTAGGAACTGTGACCTTTCTGACAGGAAATCACGAATCCAGTCGCACAACTGGGGCGATACTCTGTAGGCAGGCAGTTTGGTTAGAAGACGCTTGTGAGGAACGGTGCCAAAAGCCTTCTGTAAATCTAAAAATATGGAATGAATTTCACATCCCCTGTCGATAGCACTCATTACTTCACGAGTATAAAGAGCTAGTTGCGTTTCACAAAGATGATGTTTCCTGAATCCGTGCTGACTATGTGTCAATAAATCGTTTCCTTCGAGGTAATTCATAATGTTAGAATACAGTATATGTTCCAAAACCCTGCGGAAAATCGACGTTAGTGATGTGGGCCTGTAATTCAGCGGATTAATACTATTTCCCTTTTTGGGTATTGATGTGACTTGAGCAATTTTCCAGCATTTAGGTACGGAACTTTCTGTGAGCGAGAGGTTGTATGTAATTGCTAAATATGGAGCTATCGCATCAGCATACTCTGAAAGGAACCTGACTAGTATAAAATCTGGACCGGAGACCTTGGCTTTATTAAGTGATTTAAGCTGCTTTGCTACACCGAGAATACCTACTTCTACGTTTCTTATCTTCGCAGTTGTTCATGGTGCACAACCATCAGTAATTCCATTAAAAATGTGATGAAATGATTTATATATTCTTGTGTTACTGAGACAATAAGCTATAAATGAACAGATGAATTAATAAATATTTACAGCTAGGGAAAGAAAAATACGGTTATGACAAAGAATGCTGCACAAAACACTCAAAACTGAGACACTACGACACAATAATCAAGCCAGAGGTTCTTTACCGTGCTGAAATAGTCATTTTATACAAGAAGGAGAGGCACAGAACCAAATCACAAGAACAGAGAGCAGAAACCAATGTCTAAAATTTTAAACTCCAAAACATGCTGATGAACTAACTCACAGACGAGACCAAGTAAGAAAATTTTCGAAGGATACCAACATTTATTCAGACGTGAAAACACATTATTAAGTTCCACTACCATATTAAAAGAAAACAAACCATCATATTAACTAGAAATTTGGCGGAGTACCGTAAACCTCTCAGCAAAGCTAAAATCGGCACAAGAAATTGGACAGCAGTAGTAAAATAAAACCTAAAAAAAAGGAGGGATAATGCACCTGGAAATACAATAAATGCAGGAAAAGCTAAGAAAACTGGAAATATTTAATCTGAGGATAGGAGAAGCGCTGGATCTGATAGAAGGAATGTGAAATGTATACAGAAAGGCTAAAGAAAATTTTGGAATGTCATTTGTTGTAATCAAATACTCTACGTGGGACCAGTCGTGGATAATAACAATAAATAATAATAATAATAACACATTAGGGCAATGAAAGGTCTGAAATTTCTAAGTAATGATAAGTTTTAACGAAACATAGAAATAGTAATGAAAATAAGAAGACTGGAATCTTTTTGACATTTATATTGAATGAAAGGCACTAGATTAACTAAAAAGATTTTCAGATATTTTTGGAATGAAACGCCAACGACAAGATGAGTCCACGAAATAAAAGATTTTTTTTAAAAGTAAAGCTGAAGAAGCCACTGAAGAGAAGTATACGGAGCAGTCAAATTAAATCGAGAGAGATGAAAAGAAATAAGTGGGCTGTTTATAATTGCAAAAGTAAACACCGAACACTTGATATATTTATCGCACTGTGAGACAAGACGGCCAGTGTCTTCATGGGAAAATGTTTACAGTTGTCCACGGATCTATAACTGTACCCAGGAGTGCACCTCTTCGTCCGAAACTTATCGATGGCCACGAACGTCTTTCTTTAGGGCTCCAAAAATATGGAAATAGCATGGAGAGAGATCGGAACTCTATGGAGGACGCATAAACTTCTACAGCGTAATGGAAACAACCTCGGTAAGATGTGGAAGGGCATTATCCCGCATAAAAATGATGCCGTCCGTCAATATCTCTGGGCGTTTGGACGGTATGGCGCGCTTCAGTTAACGCACAACGACACATGTATACTTTGCAACTACAGACGATAAAATTAGCCGGATATAAAAAGGGAGCAGTTGAAAGAAGAAAGGAAGAACAACTGTCTCAGGAGACTAAGGCGCTGGACATTTCCGTTGCCATTTGAACTCGTGTACAGAGTTCATTTTCTCCCCGCAACTTTGAATTTCAGTACTTTATATATATATATTTAACTTTGGAGCTGTTTCTGATACGGAGCTAGGAATTTCTGTACAATCTTATCCAAACATGCTTTTGGAAAATATAACAGCTTTCTTCAAATATTTCATAATGGGGAAACTTATTTGAAAAAGTTCCATGTTTTTTTTGGAAATTTTTATAGAAAACATGTGTTCGTTTCTTTTGTCATTTTTGACAGAGATACAAAATAAATATTGGCTACTTCTTTGGTTATACTTTTATTAGTTTATGTAAATTTCTCTGGATTAACATTGTAACATTTCAGTAGAGCCTATCGAAGCTTTCTGTTTCAGTCGTACAGAATGAGTAAAATTTACCCACAGCAACTTACAACGCTTTTACCATTACAACACAGTACAACATGGTTTGTGGAAAGCATTTACCTGTGAGATGGACAGTAGTGGAGAAGGATTTGTTTTACGTAGACTAGCAAGTTGCACTAGCAGCTATGTCCTTAAAAGGAGATATTAGCTGCATTAAAGGCAGTCTGTTACTTTCCCTGACATCAACGAAATCTCGTCCATTTACCTCATATTCAAATGCGCACGTGTATTCCAGTGGATCGTCACTATTTTGAGAAAGAGGACATTTGTTAGTAATGTACCTGGAACTACGCGTTGTTGCTATTTTACGGTGACTTGTGCGGGTCGGAGACAAGTCAAACATTATGAATCACCTCGAAGGGAACGATCTATTGATACGTAATCAGCATGGTTTCAGAAAACATCGTTCTTGTGCAACGCAGCTAGCTCTTTATTCGCACGAAGTAATAGCCGCTATCGACAGGGGATCTCAAGTTGATTCCGTATTTCTAGATTTCCGGAAAGCTTTAGACTCCGTTCCTCACAAGCGACTTCTAATCAAGCTGCGGGCCTGTGGGGTATCGTCTCAGCTGTGCGACTGGATTCGTGATTTCCAGTCAGAAAGGACGCAGTTCGTAGTAATAGACGGCAAATCATCGAGTAAAACTGAAGTGATATCAGGTGTTCCCCAGGGAAGCGTCCTGGGACCTCTGGTGTTCCTGATCTATATAAATGACCTGGGTGACAATCTGAGCAGTCCTCTTAGATTGTTCGCAGATGATGCTGTAACTTACCGTCTAGTAAGGTCATCCGAAGGCAAGTATCAGTTGCAAAGCGATTTAGAAAAGATTGCTGTATAGTGTGGCAGGTGGCAGTTGACGCTAAATAACGAAAAGTGTGAGGTGATCCACATGAGTTCCAAAAGAAATCCGTTGGAATTCGATTACTCGATAAATAGTACAATTCTCAAGGCTGTCAATTCAACTAAGTATCTGGGTATTGGCTCTGAGCACTATGGGACTCAACTGCTGAGGTCATTAGTCCCCTAGAAGTTAGAACTAGTTAAACCTAACTAACCTAATGACATCACAAACATCCATGCCCGAGGCAGGATTCGAACCTGCGACCGTAGCGGTCTTGCGGTTCCAGACTGCAGCGCCTTTAACCGCACGGCCACTTCGGCCGGCATCTGGGTATTAAAATTACGAACAACTTCAGTTGGAAAGACCACATAGATAATATTGTGGGGAAGGCGAGCCAAAGGTTGCGTTTCATTGGTAGGACACTTAGAAGATGCAACAAGTCCACTAAAGAGACAGCTTACACTACACTGGTTCGTCCTCTGTTATAATATTGCTGCGTGGTGTGGGATCCTTAGCAGGTGGGATTGACGGAGGACATGGAAAGGGTGCGAAAAAGGGCAGCTCGTTTTGTATTATCACGTAATAGGGGAGAGAGTGTGGCAGATACGATACGCGAGTTGGGATGAAAGTCATTAAAGCAAAGACGTTTTTCGTCGCGGCGAGATCTATTTACGAAATTTCAGTCACCAACTTTCTCTTCCGAATGCGAAAATATTTTGTTGAGCCCATCCTACATAGGTAGGAATGATCACCAATATAAAATAAGAGAAATCAGAGCTCGAACAGAAAGGTTTAGGTGTTCGTTTTTCCCGCGCGCTGTTCTGGAGTGGAATGGTAGGGAGATAGTATGATTGTGGTTCGATGAACCCTCTGCCAAGCACTTAAATGTGAAATGCAGAGTAATCATGTAGATGTAGATGTAGACGAACAGTGGGAGCGGCTGCTGTAGCGCACACTGTGGCTTGGTGAGTGCCGCAGGGCGCTGGCCGCTCCCTGGACCTTCCGGTAGGATGTGCCTGAGGCCCTCGGCGGTCCCGTATCGACCGGGGACCCTGCAGCACCGCAGGCTCTGCCAGTGGCCATGCTTCAGCGTACGCTGGCCTCTATGGAGCACGACAGCGGGGAACATCCGTTATGAGATGAGGTAGGTGGTACTTTTAATGTTCTGCCACCTGTAGGGTAGAGGTTGGGATCACACGGTATCTTTGATCGACAAGTACTCGTCCGGGTCACATGTAACTAAAGTGACGCAAACAACTGCATTAGGTGGATGTGTGTATAATTGGTAAAACATGTTGAAATTTTTGATATCATCAGATAGTAGTGTAGAGCGTTAGAAATATTCTCTCCACTTTTCAGACATATTTCCTGCCATCAGATAAGACAACTGCACAGTGTAGAAGGCTGCCAGGCCATTTACGATGGGTTTAATTATGATTAATTAAAGAAATGCATCCATGTTGGGACACAGAACCCGAACGAAAGTTTTACCAACGTCATTTAGAAGAGACTCCCAAAGACATCACTTCAGTCAGGACCCTTATCTACATCTACATCTACATATATACTCCGCTAGCCACCAAGCGGTGTGTGGCGGAGGGCACAATTTGCGCCAAAGTCATATTTACCCCCTCTGTTCCACTCGCGGATCGCGCGAGTAAAAAACGACTGTCTGAACGCCTCAGTACAAGCTCTAATTTCCTTATCTTTGAATGATGATCATTGCGCGGTTTGAAAGTTGGTGGTAACAATATATGCTCTACATCCTCGGCAAAGATCAGATTTAGTGAGCAGCCCCTTCAATTTAGCGCGTCGTCTATCTGTAAGTGTCCCACTTCAAACTTTCTCTGAGATTTGTAACACTCTCGCGATGGCTCCAGTCAAGAATCTTGCCACTCTTCTTTGGACCCTCTCAATCTCTTGAATCAGACCCAATGTCTTTTGGTACTATCTCCATGACTGGTCCTGCCGCTGTAATTTATTCTTGTGATACCATTTACAAACAGTTTAATATAATTTACTTCATTTTTTGATATTTAATTCTGGATTAATTTCCTTTGTTTGAAACTCACCATCTTGTTCTAAAGCCAACTGAATAGTGGTAACATTTTTACCTGGTATTCTAGTAAGTGAACAGCGATGATTTCTCTTTTGCATCCCACTCGATAAATCATTACAGTATCTCATAATCAAATAAAACAAAATACTGACTTGCATTCAGAAAAGTAAGGTTTTTTCCAGGACTTGTTCCAAATGGTTCAAATGGCTCTGAGCATTATGGGACTTAACTTCTGAGGTCATCAGTCCCTTACAACTTAGAACTACTTAAACCTAAATAACCTAAGGACATCACACACATCCATGCCCGAGGCAGGATTCGAACCTGCGACCGTAGCGGTCGTGCGGTTCCAGACTGTAGCGTCTAGAACCGCTTGGAGACTTGTTCCCCTTTCACTGTTAACTGGTATTGATTCACGTACGAAAACTTTTATTGCAAACAAAGAATGGAAAATCCAGGACAGAATGTAACAATACAATGAAAAGGACAGCCGCCGCTCACAACACAGCGGAAATGCACGTTGCTTCGTTGGAAACATATCGAAGAAGATCGACGATGTTCAGATTGTTAGTTCTGTAATGCTGAAGCATATTGCCAAAAGGGCACGTCAGAAAGATCAAAGTAAAAGAAAAGACCTACATGATGACCAAAAAGACGAAACGTATGGTTATAGCCTACATTAAGGTACTCGCTTGTGACAGGTCAAAACAGAAAATGGTACCTGAACTTACAGGGCCGAGAATTATGAGACTCCTTTTAGTCGCCTCTTACGACAGGCAGGGATACCTCGGGCCTATTCTAACCCCCAGACCCGAAGCGCGTTTAACAGCAATAAATAAATAAATAGACAGATAAATAATGAAGCCTTCTGGAGCAACTTCAACACATGAAAATGTAATTAATTCGAGGGGACTTCAAAAGTAAGTTTCAAATCGTTGTGGCGTGCACATAATCTTAAAAAATGGCTCTGAGTACTATGGGACTTAACTTCTGTGGTCATCAGTCCCCTAGAACTTAGAACTACTTAAACCTAACTAACCTAAGGACATCACACACATCCATGCCCGAGGCAGGATTCGAACCTGCACGTAATCTTAATTTAATGTTACACTACACTTGAGAGGGACACAGATGCATGATACTATTCTTCAGCATAGTCACCAAGTTCCTGTAGAAGAACGGTCGGAACACTCTACCCCTCGTTCAGTTCGTCGACGATAGAAATTTGCTCCGTGATAATGGAGCCATTCGCGAAGCACTGCGTGGACGTCCTTGCCGCTGGAAAATCTGCGACTGCTGCAAACCAGTTTCTCGACTGCCTGCACATCGTCGCCTGTGGCCGAATTCGATGGGCTTCCTTCCCGATCATCATCACCCACTTGGCAAAATTGTTGGCACCATTTCACTACGGCTGGACGCGACGTTTTATTTGGTCCACAAACCGTCAGACTATACGGAGAGTAGCCATGAAGTTTTCGTTACGACCTCTAAAAAGACCGAACTGCGGAACTGGGCCACTGGACCGTTTTATGATGAATTACTTCAGTATACATCTACCGAATCAGGTCGAATTGTCAGAGAGTAGTTTCTCTTCAAATGCAGCAGACGAATTACCGTACGACGCTGCACTTTATCAATGGACTGCGCACGTTTTTTTTTTGGCTACAGTACTGTGGCTCAGGAATTTCGATGTCCAATAGTACTACAGACATACACATGCAAACAAACAAAATATATTTACCTATCTTTCTTTTTGTGCGGTGACAGCTAAAATTTAACGATTACCTCTTGTAGAGGTTGTGCACAGTGTATAATCTACAGCTGCACCTACATCGATGTTCTGCAAATAACACTTAAATGCCTGGCACAGGGTTCATCGAACCACCTTCACAATAATTCTCTATTATTTCAGTCTCGAAGAGCACGCGGAAAAAATTAAGAAGTGCACCTTTGCTTAAGAGCTCTGATTTCCCTTATTTTATTATGATGATCTTTTCTAAGTGTTCTGCCAATAAAAAACAGCTTTTGGTTTGCCTTCCCCACAATATTTACTACAGGTTCTTTCCAATTTAAGTTATCTGTAACTGTAATTCTTAGGTTACTTGAATTTACGGCCTTTAGATTTGACTGATTTATCGTGTAACCTAGGTTTAACAGATTCTTTTGAGCACTCACGCGGATGACCTCACACTTTTCATTGTTTAAGGTCAATTGCCAATTTTCGTACCACACCGATATCTTTCCTAAACATTTTGCAATTTTTTATTTTCTCATGACTTTTCTAGACGGTAAACAACAGCATCATCTGTAAACAATATATGGTGGTGTACATGACAGGAAGATTATCTTTATCAACATTTACAATGTGTTGTATGGTTGCAACTTTGATGTGAGATTGTCAGGTGAGTCTCAGATGTTATCGTAGGAGTTGGAGGCCCGCCTCTGTAGGCGATGTCACAAGCACAAAAATATGCGGTAGCATTCGACTCGAAGGTATGCTGGTTCGAATTCTGGTGGTGGATGAAATTTTCACTGCTAATATTTAGCCGGCAAGGGGAGGAAACACGGTGGAATTAAGTTTCTGATCACCAGTCTTTGCGTCAATATTTTGGATTACACTTCAAACATCACCGCAATGTCTCATGGATTGAGAGAAAGTGACACTGTTGACGCTGATCCGTCCTGCGGATGTAACGTTAGGCTCGGCGACCAGCATGGTGATATTAGACAGGAATTGGCTATGTCCTGGCTCCGAGTTTCACCCTCTCCTCCCCTCATAATCATAACATGTCACAAACATAACACTACACCACAAAGGCATCCATTACACTAACATGTGCCCTCAAATACACGTACGACACAATTCTCACATATCCGCGCGGAAAGGGGCCAATGTCAGGGGGGTAAAAAACTGAGCCGTGTTCATGCCATTTACTATTTGTCATCATCTATTACATTACTGCCGCCTAGTTTTCTTATTCCATTTACTGGCGTCATTAACTTCCTGCCTTAATTGCCCGTGAGCAGCAGCAGCAGCGCGTATCGATAAGTGCACAGTCGTACCATCTCTAGGGCGACTGATAGCATTTCCAGGTCGTGGTGTGTCTGGCAGTCGGTTGGCGACGGACCAGCAGTGCAGTCAGGACGCAAAAGCAGTGAAGTCGTTGACGGAGCGCCGGCGAGGCACTGTCAGCCAGTGCTCGCCGACCGCTGGCGACACACATGAACTCTCTGGCAGAGGGAGATTGGAGCGGGACGACCGTTGGTTGGTCGTCTCATCGGCAGACGTATATTTGGTCCTTTTACCGTTTCCGGGCCTGGGCAGTCGGTCGGTTGGCGTGGAGCAGCAAGCAAGTCTCCGTCGCTCGTTCTCTGGCCAGGGCCGCTGGTGGTGTGCACGCGCGTTTGGAGTGTGAGGTGCTGCTTGCGAATGCTACGAAGTTAGTCGCCCACCGATCTTGGACATGAAAGTTGAGTCCTCACCTACTATCGAGCCTCAACTGTTTACATGTCTTCTTTTGATCCTAGTTGTGGCTTTTGGGACATTCCCGCATTCACCAACGTGTGTGTATTCAAGTCGGCTACGATTCCAGCCGTCTTCCTGTGGAGTTTAACTTGACTTAATTTATTCCCTGTTATTGAAGTTGACCAGTAGTGTCTTCTGCCTTGTGGCCGTTGACATTCCGGTTACCTGCCCTGGTCATTGACGTAATTTTCGACAGTGTATTTTCCTCATCGTGTTGTTGCTGTCAGGCGTGGCGTGTAGTTCGACAGCTGAGGTGTTGTTGGTCGTTGTGGGTGCCAAAATTTTGTATGTCATTGTACTGAAACCTTGTGGTCGTTTTGCTGGTAGCGTGGAGCGGAACTGATCTTGTTGATTGGTCGGTCGGCTGTCTGTCTGTTGGGTCGCCTTCAGATTAAGAAGTCGTTGGACAGGCTGCCTGTCTCACCCAAGTGGGCATTAGTGTTACAATCCCAGGCCGACCCTTGGAAACTTCTGAGCGCCGTTTCTTGTGTGATACATAGTAATTTCCCTGTTTGGGTTTTAGTGATTTGATTGACGTGTGGCCTTCAGCCGAGTATCAGTATCTCTTAAACTAATGTTCTTGTCTTGCCCTTAAGGCATAAGATTGTTATGCTTTTGTATGAGGCCATCAGCCGAATTTTGCATGTAATGTTTTAAGATAAGGCCTTCTGCCTTTGATTGAAACTCTCTTTATTGCTTAATATGCGGCCTCCAACCAAGTTCCATTAAAATTAAATTGCTAAGGCCTTCAGCCTGTTTAGATTGAGGATTTAAAATTTTTTTTTTTGGGTGAAACCTCCAGAAGAACCTTGTATTTCAGTTTTTTTTATTAGGCCTTGTGTCTTGGATCTTAAGTTAATCAAAGGAGGTCGATTAAAGTTTTTAGTGTTTTGCATCCTTATTGTAATATTGTGTGTTGGTAAATAAACTTTGCGTGTTGAGTGTAACTCACAGCAACTTATTTTGGCCCCTTTACACCACCTAATCCGATCTGCCCTGCTAGCCCAGGCATTTCAGACACCATCTCTGACAGGTGGTTGAACCCGCTATGCGTAATTTCCTAGTCAACAATGCCATACAATATTTGGATACTGTATAGGAATCGTAAGCTACTTCCTAGCGTTATCGTAACAGGTTATGGGATGTTATTGGTCATACAGATCAATCCAGATGATATATCATCAAACACCGTATACGCCAAATACTGTAGGTACAGCACTGGTTCTGATTTGCACTACGATCATCATAATAACTGTGATGAATGCTATTTTGATGCTCTTACATCAACGACACAATGACTACAGGCCCGCTACTGCTTGTTAGCAGTTGCTCCAATTCTCCACTATCCATACTATCTTGGGGTGCTATAAGCGAACCAGTCAGGGATCGAAAGAAAGGAAGGAATGGACTGCTCTCGTGCAGACGACCTGGTCAATGGAATAGAAGCTCGGAGAGCATACAGGTAAGAGAGGTAATCGGTCTTTGCCACTGAATGCAAAAAGTTATCCCTTTTAATATAAATGCTTGGTAATGATAAGAAGGAGCGAACTTTTCTACTTTAGTTAAAATTAAATCTGTTTAAGGCACGATCACAGGATTCGCCCACAGTGATATAAGGATATCAATGGAAAATCTAAGTGAGAGCAACCGGGTGGGCAACTGTCGCCATTACTTTGTTCCCTCGCTCTGTATTATGGAAAAATGCAATTTCTACAAAATAATGACATCCATGACAACAGTGAATAGCCGCAAGGTGCTTAGCGTAGATCACGAGATATAGTGTATTTCATTATCCATAAACTGTTATCGTGTAATGTTGTGATCGCCATCAGTTAGCTGTTAAATTACAGAAGACCAGAACATTTTCAATGTATACTGCGTAGACAAATGATGTGTGAAATCGTCACTTCTCTTTAAAAATCAGTAAAAAGTTTCGGTTCACTTAACGTACGACATACGTCTAAAAGGCTTTGTGAGCTATCTGATGCGTAAATGGCAACATGTGTTAAAAATATGTACATGTGCATCGCATACGTGTGGAGTGATATTTCGAAAAGTGCCTCGTAACATCGAATAAAGTAAACTCTAGTAGATTAGCCTGCTGCGGTTAGTCGAAATTACTGACAAGCATCATAGTTCAGTCGGGGAACATAACAACTTCACTATTCGTTACAAATTACGAAGAATAATGACGTAAACGAGCACCATATTCATGAAAGTTTACCGATGGAAAGAGCAAAAACTGTATTTATGACTGCATCAAACATATTTGTCTAGGAAAGCAAACTGCTTATTCGTCACGTACGGATCGACTATCACGACGTCAAAGACGGACAACATGTTGTGTGGGAGACCTCGCATTGAATACAGTAAGCAGGTTGTGGACATGGGTTGCATTAGATACCTTGAGATGGATAGGGTAGCACATGATAGACCAATGTGGAGAGATGCCTCAAACCAGTCTTCAGACACGAGACTACGACAGTAACATGTGATATTATCCGTACCTACTCGGAGCTGTTGCTCTGGAATGTTAATCTTTTGCATATACAAGCTTAAGACAATCTAAGTTAATCTGACGTTTCTTGCACGCTATCCTCACTGTGTTGCAATTTCAATTGCTAGCAATGTGCATAAAACCAACTCCTGAAGATGAGAGCTTCTTCCCCGAAACGCTCTCACTGAAGGAGGGTTTTAGCTAGCATCTCTCCAATACATCCGCAGAGTTTATCCGGCTTATCTGTGACGGACAGAGAGAGAATCGTCACACCCTCTCAATGAAGACTGCGCGCGGTTGGCGGCGCCGCCTTGGGATCTATGACGTGTCACTCAGCTGACACTCTCATTCGGCGGAGCGGAGTGGAGTAGAGCAGTGCAGAGCGAGGTGAAGAAAGTTTGGTGCGCGGCAGATGAGGCGAAGCGGGGCTGAGGAGAGGCGGGACACGCAAGGCGCGGAGAGGCAAGGCGAGGCAAGAAAGGCGTAGCGCAGAGCCGAGCTGCCGCCTCTATTGATCGGCAGGCTTTATCGGCAGCCTTCACAGCGGCACTGTCTCTCAGCCGCCGAGGACAACCGCTGGGGACTTGCGTGTCGCCTGTCCCTGACTGCCCCACGCCACGCCGGCGTCTCGAGCGGGAGCTAAGTCATGGACTCTGGTCGATCGGATTTTGGAATGTCGGTACAGTACTGAGAGCCAAAAATACGGCAGCTTAGTGGGAATTGGTGCGAGTGAGTTTCCCACGACCTGATTGTGCTCTTGGACGGAAGTCACTGAAAAGTGAAGGAAGGAAAATTAGCGTCTAACGTCCCATCGACAAATTCACTGGAGACAGGATACAGACTCGTAAATAATCATTACAGCATTCATCTTAATCAAATTAGGGAGGCCACTGCAAACAAAATCTGGATGCACTAATAGGGATTTGATACACGTTTGCCGGCCGAGATGGCCGAGCGGTTCTAAAACTTGCAGAAACTACCATGGTTATACAAACACAGTGGCACATTATTACATTTTTACTATTCCTTTTTTTGAAATATTGTTTTCTATGGACACTTTCATACTACCTTATTTTATTGTATGTTACAGCATGTTTTAATCAATTATTGCCGCTGTCTGCGACATATTTTCTGTGCGCTTTCTTTCTGTTGACGTTTTTTACTTAGCGAACATCATATCATCTGCAACCATCTGACAAGTAAGGTAGTATAAAAGTGTCCGTAGAAAACCATATTTCAAAAAAAAGGAATAGTAAAAATGTAATAATGTGCCACTGTGTTTGTATAACCATGCTATTTTCTGCATGTTTTAGATTAAAAAGCCCCATTGATGATGGTGATATTTGTCGCCGAAACTAGTTTGGGAGAATAAAGAAATAAATAACAAGGTGTTTTGCATCAAGGCGGGCTCTGTTTTCTGATATTACTGTACCATAACTAATTATAAAGAGAGAGAGAGAGAGAGAGAGAGAGAGAGAGAGAGAGAGAGAGAGAGACAGAGAAGTAGTTGAATCCAAGGATACCAAATGCCCACTGGTGTGACAGATCATTATAAGACTTTTCTTGGAACATACTCGTATATGTAAAACCACGATGTTCGTAAACTATTTGGTTTTTTTGGCCAAGTATTGCCCTCCAGACATGCCAAACCGGTAACGAGCAGACGGTCTCACATCTATAAATCTGGATATCCCATGAAAAATATGTCTTCCAAGACTGGCATTGTCCTGGACAATGACCCGCCGCTGCCGCAGCACCAACTATCAGGGATTACAAATTACGAGTACATCATCAATTCCCGTTACAGACTGTAGTATGGGCCAAAACAAGAACAAAATTGCAAAAATAGATTTCAAATCGATTTTAAAAAGGCATCTGTATTGTGAGAAAATTGGCAATTGACCCAAAATAATGAAAAATGTGAGATCATCCACATGAGTGCTAGAAGGAATACGTTAAACTTCGGTGACACGATAAATCAGTCAAATACAAAGGCTGCAGATTCAATTAAATGGCGGCTGCTACGGTCGCAGGTTCGAATTCTGCCTCGGGCATGGATGTGTGTGATGTCCTTAGGTTAGTTAGGTTTAAGTAGTTCTAAGTCTAGGGGAGTGATGACCTAAGATGTTAAGTCCCATAGTGCTCAGAGCCATTAGTACGATTTTTCAATAAAATGCTCAGGAATTACTATTAGGAACAACTTAAATTGTATAGAACACATAGAAAATGTTGTCGGAAAGGCGAACCAAAGACTGTCATTTATTGACATAACACTTAGAAGATGCAACAGATAGACCAAAGAGATTACCTACACTACGCTTGTCCCTCCTCTTTTTGAGTACTGTTGCGCGGTTTGGGGCTAACGCAGTAAATAGAGAAAGTTCAAAGAAGAGTAGTACATTTGTATTACCGAGAAATACGGGAGAGAGTGTCACGGTTATGATACAGAATTTGGGGTGGACATAATTAAAACAAAGTCGTTTTTCGTTGTGCCGGGTCTTTCTCTTCGAAATATCAATCACCGTCTTTCTCCTCCGAATGCGGAAACATTTTGTTGACGCCAGCCTAAATAGGGAGAAATGATCATTATAATAAAATAAGGGAAATCAGAGCTCGCACAGAAAGGTGATAGATGTTCGTATGTCCGCGCGCAGCTAGAGAGCTGAATGATAGGTAATTATTGTGAAGGTGGTTCTATGAACCCTCTGCCAGGCACTTAAGTGTGATTTGCAGACTGTCCATGTAGATGTAGGTGGAATATCCAGTAAATGTGTGCTCTAAAATGCATACTTTAAAAGCTATGAGCTCATCTTCGCTAGTGTGAACCACATCTCTTCTACTAAACAAGTGTTCATAGTTCTTAAGGTATGCATTTCAGAGACCATGTCAACTGGACTTTTGTTTTTGATTTGGTCTACTGTCTCCTCCCAAAATATGGAAAGCAAAAGCATGCAACAAAAGACATATGTTTCGCAGTATCGCAGTTGAACAAGTGGTCACGCGTCTTAAGTTGTGCATTTTCGAGTCCAAGTTTATTAGGCATTTTTTTCTTGTTTTGGTGTAAGGAAGCTGGTCTCAAAGTCTGTAAAGAGAATTTAGTTATGTTCTCTGATTTCACAAAAATGATCAAATGTAAACCAAACTGCTGCACAAACACTAATAACCTACTATCTTCTTAAATCTTGTAGAGCAGGGTAGCGAGTGTTATCTGTTTATTGTTTTTTATTTCCAACTGGTGTATGAGTTACTCCATCACGTGCCACTTGCCAGAACAGTCTGCGGACGAGATGGGCATTCTCGTTACATTTTCAAGAAGCTAGCATAGAACGGAATGAATATAACATTGCGGGGAACACAGTCTCATAGCTTATGTGTATGTTGTACTTAAATGACCTAATACGGAAACAGAGCCGCGCGGGGTAGCCGTGCGGTCTTAGGCGCCTTGCCACGGTTCGCACGGTTCCCCCCGTAGGAGGTACGAGTCCTCCCTTGGGCATGGGTGTGTGTTGTCCTTAGCGTAAGTTAATTTAAGTTAGATTAAGTAGTGTTTAAGCCTAGGGACCGATGATCTCAGCAGTCTGGTCCCATAGAACTTACCACCACCACGGAAACTGATAATGCGCAGTCGAACGTCGATAATGACAAGAAATTTGTTGGTAAGAGTGGAACGAGATTCGCCCGGCAAGTTACGAGAACTGAATAGCTACTAGAAGGAGAAGCAGTGGCTCCAGTTTCGAAAAATGATATTAACAGCCGAGAAAGCTTTCTGAACAGCGTTATTGCGCGGTGTACTTGATTGTGAATATTACGAATCCTAACAGTACTACTTACAATCTCATACGATATGAATATCATTACTATCATTTGGGTAAATGTAACACAAAGAAATGTGTGACACATACTCAGTGCTGTAAAACCATTTCCTAAACTTAGGCCACTTTTTGATCGGCGCCAGAGCGTGCACATTCTCTATTTTTGTAGTGTCAGGGCAAAACTATTTCGGTTGAAAACTTGTTTTTCAACCTGTCGGGATTGAACTGCTGCTGCCTTTAAGCACTTACTCAGTTTGTCGATACAGTAACACCCTTGGCAAGTGTTCGGGCTTTACACTAAAATGTCTTGCCTTTGGTTCCATGGGAGCGTAGCTATGCAACTTGTGATTCACCTTCGCTATGACTCAGTTACACCGGCAAAAATCCCCACAGCTTGCAATGATTCCTCACGCTCCTCCAAAGGAAGCATCTGCCTTCCAAGGGGTAACATTTTAAGCCTGGTGTGCCCTACCGACTGGTGATGATGGTAATTTCATGTTTCAGTTCTAACAAGGGAACCTTCCCATCGCACCCCCCTCAGATTTAGTTATAACTTGGCACAGTGGATAGGCCTTGATAAACTGAACACAGATCAATTGAGAAAACAGGAAGAAGTTGTGTGGAACTGTGAAAAAATAAGCAAAATATACAAACTGAGTAGTCCATGGGCTACATAGGCAACATCAAGGAAAATGTGAGGTCAGAAGTTCCGTGGTCCCGTGGTAGCGTCAGCAGCTGCAGAAGGAGAGGTCCTTGGTTCAAGTCTTCCTACGAGTGAAAATTTTACTTTCTTTATTTTTGCATAGTTATTATCTGTCCGCTCGTTCATTGACGTCTCTGTTTACTGTAATAAGTTTAGTGTCTGTGTTTTGCGACCGCATCGCAAAACCGTGCGATTAGTAGACGAAAGGACGTGCCTCTTCAATCGGAACCGAAAAAATTTTATCGCAAGGTCATAGGTCAACCGGTTCCTCCACGGAAAACACATCTGATATATTCTATACGACACTGGTGACGGCATGTCCGTCACATGACAGGAATATGTTGTCGACCCACCTAACTTGTACACTTGGCGAATGGGTAAAAAGATTCTTCTACCTCGCCCGATTTAGGTTTTCTTGTGGATGTGATAATCACTCCCAAAAAAGTGATGAAAACATAAGAGTTTGTCACATAAACTGAAAATAAAAAATTAAAATTCTCACTCGATGGAAGATTTGAACCAAGGACCTTTCGTTCCGCAGCTGCTCACGTTACCACGAGACCACGGCGCTCCCGCGGTCCTTGTGTCCATGATGTTGCCTATCTACCGATGAACTAATCAGTTTGTATATTTTGCTTATTTTTTCACAGTTCCACACAACTTCTTCCTGTTTTCTCGATTGATCTGTGTTCAGTTTTTCAAGGCCAACTTATAACTAAATCTGAGGGGGGTGCGATGGGGAGGTTTCCTTGTAAGTTGATATAAGATTCACGTTACAGCATTTGCAGCTCGTGAGTCGTATTGGTGTCCCAGAAGCTGTGACCGGGAAATCCGTCAGAATACTGTGCAATCACGACTGGTGCCAGGCTAACAAAGTTACGGCAGTCGGCATCCGTTTCATAACCTGAATCAGAGCGGTCCAATTTCCAAATGCGAGCCCAGCAATGAAATTGATTATTGGTGGACGCATTCCACTGCGCGCGCGCGCTCACACACACACACACACACACACACACATACATAATGTGGTACGGTGTTTACCGATGCGCGTCGCACTCTGTGTAAGCAGATAACTGCAGCTCGATTTGATCATATCGCCGATGATCCAGCAAGCCCTTGTGGGCAAGATTACACCTGCTGCCACGCTGTGATAATTACTCTGCGATTATTCCGCCGGGCTTCCAATTCGAAAGTCTCTTCTACGCAATGATTTGCACACCCCTAGGTCACGTAATTTTCTCGTTAAAGAGGCTCAGTGATACAATGAACAGCTGACCAGTTTCAGTGGTACTGCGAGGCACCAATCGAAACCAGAGGGCATTGAATATTAATTATTTGATCCTAAGTTTCGAAAGTGCTTGAACGATTAAGAACCAACGGCGTGTTCACGACATTGGTGTGCTTAGTAACATCTAATAAGATCGTACCACTTATGATATGTTAATCATGTGAATGATGAGAAAGGATCGGCACACCGGTACAGCTTTTGAGTCGCGTCGGTTCGTCACATTAGCCTTAAGAATGGATCGCATACCCTCGCTCTTTTGCCCTATAATGATAGTATCGTAACACGTCAAGTAACAATGGAATAGATAGTGCACAAAACAGGCCAATGGAATGAAAATGAAAATAATTGATAGTTTTGGACTATACCCCTCTCTCTCCCTTCGCACTTGAATCCCTCTTCTTGGGGAAGGTAAGGAGGAGTCTGTTGTCATTTGACATTTACTCCACTTGGGATGGACTGAAAGCATGCTGGGACGTTTAGGAATAACTGGGATGGTTGTGTGTTGTTTGGTTTAAAATGGTTCAAATGGCTCTGAGCACTATGGGACTTAACTTCTGAGGTCATCAGTCCCCTAGAAATTAGAACTACTTAAATCTAATTAACCTAAGGGCATCACACACATCCATGCCCGAGGCAGGATTCAAACCTGCGACCATAGCGGTCGCGCGGTTCCAGACTGTAGCGCCTAGAACCGCTCGGCCACTTCGGCCGGCGTTGTTTGGTAGACTGATGATTGCCGGTCAGAGACAGTTGGTAAGGAGGAGAGTTTTCTTGGCCCTCCTCGCATCTGGGTGCGTCTTCTTGTCCTTATTCTTCTTCTTCTTGGATGTGTCTGCTTGTGCCACTTCGGGATCTGGCATGTCCTACCAGCTGGCGGCTTCTCGTCTTCAGAGGTCCTCGCCTGTTGTTCTTTGAACGCGTTCTCGGCTTGTTCTGTCGAGGCGATAAGATCTTCCCACTCAGCAGAAGTGAGAGGAGTTCGGGCGTTGTAAGACCTGAGAGTGTCCAAATGGACGGACACTACCTTCTGCAGCTGTGTCTTGGAGAGGGGGCAGGGAGCCTCCTCCGTGATGACCGGGGTTGCCTTGGTCTTCACCGTGACGGCTGTCTGTGCGGCGGCGTCTTGTGTTATCACGTCCGTGGCTTCCTGTATTGCTACAGGCTCCACAGAGGCGGCAATCTTCGTATCGGCGTCCTTCTTCTGTACTGGGCGGGGCTGGCTGGCCAGTGCATCACGGAGACTGTGCACCAGCTGCCGAGCCTCCGACATTTCGGCTTAGGGTGCCGCCCTCTCTTCCGGCATTGCGGCTTTGAGGGCAGCAATTTCTTCGTCGGCGGCGGCGTGGACCCTGGCGCACATCTCGCTGACTGCGTCTGGTGGAACAGCCGCGTCGCCGACCACCACGGATCCGCCAGGGGCGGGGGGTGGCAAGGATGCAATGGCTGTCGTTGTGTCCGCCTTCTTGGTGCTCTTGCGTCTCCGTCCTGTGTTCTCACCGCGACTCCAGTTGTTGATACAACTGCAGCCTCGGTAATTCGCTGTGTGAGCACCGCCACAGTTGGCGCAGCAGTGTTTGGCGTTCTTCTTCGTACAGTGGCGCGAATCGTGTGCTTGCGCACACCGAAGGCACGTCACTGAGTTCCCGCAGTACTTGGCAACGTGGCCAAGTTTTTGGCAACGGAAGCACTGCTCCTTCCGTTCCGCCGTCTTCCTCTTCTTGTGTCCCCCATCTTCGGATGCGCCGAGCACGAGGCCCAGCAACTGCAGCAGGGCGGCGTCTTTGCCTTCCTTTCGACGTCGTCCAGGGAAGCTGGGGATCGACAGCGTATGTAGCAAGCGAGCGCTTTAGCGTACAGTCATCCGCTCACCTCCACTGCCTGAGCTGGGTTGGACTATACAATTTGGTTGTGAAATTCAATTAGTCTATTGAAATTTGCATTGATTTATGTCAAGTTTCTAATGTTGGTTTCTGTAATGGAGATAGTTGTCAGGATCGTTACAAGAAATCACAAGATATAAAATCTACTTCAGCGAGATTTTGAAAATGTACCGAATGTCATGAAACCACAATACGATCGAATAAATGAGCACAGTACTCCATAGACTGTTATTATACTTGAAAGCTCATAAAATTTTGAGGCTCCGTTGAACCTTATATACGAAAAAAAATCACAAATCTCACCAAAAGCTAGAGTATTCCCCGACCATCTCTACTGCGAATGCGACTAAGTTCAAATCCAAAAAGTATTAAAGTCCTGAAAACATGCGCATCGGTAAAATGTACAAGCATCGTCGCCTGATCGCTGCCGACTCGTCGTGTCCAAACAGAGTCCCAGTACCAGTGCAGCGTCTACTGCCGTAGCAACCGCGCCTACCACGCAAGGACTGGTGTACACGACAGATTCTCGTTTGTCCCCTTTGACACAGTCCAGCGTCGTGCCGTTACATGTTAAACTGAAAAAGACCAGTCTTTCAAATTTTACAGGCTGTCGTACGATAACTAACACGATATTTGGAAGGAGGTCATTTTGCGACGTTACAAGTTAATTCTGGTTGAAGACTTCTTGTCAAAAACCTAAAAACATATTTAAATAATGCCCGAAACGATTTTCAGCTGATACGGCACGTTAATCTGAAGCGCCTTTTTATGAGCGTTCAGATTTCAAGTGGCACTTGCCATTTTCAGGTCAGAATCGATTTTACTTGAAGCCTGCGGTTTGGTGAGGTGTGTCGTAAAGTAATCGTAGCCATTCCGTGGATTCGCCTCAACGACACGACCCATCCATTGTTTAATATCTGTATTAGAATATGTGAACATTGATTTATACTGAAAACGGGAACTCTCCATTGTATCCCCCAGAGATGTAAAATGGCCCTGTGGATAGCACGTCAGTAAATGAAAGCAGATCAAGCATGAAAACAGAAATAACGTGCTCTGAAATTTGAAAAAAGAAGCAAATCGAAACAGTGAACGGTCCAAGCTCAAGATGTGCAACATCGAGCGCACTTGAGTATCTACATCTACAGCTACATGGATACACTGCAAATAACACTTAAGTGCCTGGCAGAGGGTTCATCGAACCACCTTCACAATTCTCTATTATTCCAATCTCGTATAGCGCACGGAAAGAACGAACACCTATGTCTTTCCGTTCGAGCTCTGATTTCCATTATTTTATCGTGATAGTCGTTTCTACCTATGTAGGTCAGTGTCAACAAAATATTTTCGAATTCGGAGAAGAAAGATGGTGATTGGAATTTCGTGAAAAGATTCGGTCGCAAGAAAAACGCCTTTCTTTTGATGATGTCCAGCCCAAATCCTGTGTCATTTCTGTGACAGTCTCTCCCATATTTCCCAATAATACAAAACGTACTGCCGTTCTTTGAACTTTTTCGATGTACTCCGTCAGTCCTATCTGGTAAGGATCCCATACCGTGCAGCATTATTCTAAAAGAGGACGGAGAAGCGTAGTGTAGGCAGTCTCATTAGTAGATCTGTTACATTTTCCAAGTGTACTGCCAACAAAGTGCAGTCTTTGGTTAGATTTCCCCACAACATTTTCTATATGTTCCTTCCGGTTTAAGTTGTTCCTAAATGTAATACTTGGGTATTTAGTGGAATTGGCGGCTTTTAGATTTGACTGATTTATCGTGTAACCGAAGTTTAACGAATTCCTTTTAGCACTCATGTTGATGACCTCACACTTTTCGTTATTTAGGGTCAACTGCCAATTTTCGTACCATTCAGATGTCTTTTCTAAATCGTTTTGCCATTTGTTTTGGTCTTCTGATGACTTTATTAGTCGCTAAACGACAGCGTCATCTGCAAACAACCGAAGACGGCTGCTCAGATAGTCTCCCAAATCTTTTATATAGATAAGGAACAGCAAAGGGCCTACAAAACTACCTTGGGGAACGCCAGAAATCACTTCTGTTTTACTCGATGACTTTCCGTCAGTTACTATGACTGTGACCTTTCTGACAGGAAATCACAAATCCAGCCACATAACTGAGACGATATTCCATAAGCACGCAATTTCACTACAATCTGCTTGTGTGGTACAGTGTCAAAAGCCTTCACGAAATCCTCGTTAAGGGTATACGTTGACAGTGGCAATGTCACATTTGATTCCCCGTCTACATTCCGAAAGGATGTTCCACCAAGGACCATCGGGACATTGAAGAGAACGTGGTGGAAACTGGTCGACACACACTGCCAAAGATAAATGTTTGTTGTGTTTCTTAACATTTATCAAAGCACTGAAGTGGTTATTTGTGGAACACACGCCACTAATAAGTTTAGGCAACATTGTCTGTGCAGCACAAAGATCTGGTGCTATAATTAAAATCAACAGTTGATTCACCGGTTTCGGCTCATGTTCAGGCCAAGCTCAGATTTTTTGAGCCCCCTATGGCTGGTGATATTACGATCGTACGCTGCCGTCACACGATCGCGGTATCAGGTGAAAAATATCGTCTGGTTTTGACATGCTTCGACGAATCTGAGATTTGTACTCCACTAAACATGATCCCAGTGGCGTCTCTCAGACATTACCTTTATCTTTGACTACTCTCTGTTCACAACGAAAGAACAAATCGATGCAGCTTACTGCTTTCAGTTGTTTTCTAATCATGTGTGTGTTTGAAACACTAAGTACTTCTTTGTTACAAAGCAAGTACGATTTCGGTTTATAGTGAAATCTTGACGGTTATTTTCGTCGATTGTACATTTTTCTCCTTGGCCCGTTTTTCCTAATTTATTAGTGTACTACTCGATCAGACATATTCACTTAAAGATCTCGAAGAATAGAAGTAAATGACTTAAAGCGTTCAGATGATAGTCTTACATTTTCTTATCTGCTTGTAACGTCTCCTGGCAAAACACATATTATATGTGGTAAAAATAAAAGAAAAAAGTAATTGAACTGTATGATTGTAATTTTATTTCTGCATGGACAATGATTGTGTGAACTTTATGTAATAAAGAGAAACCATTATGTGTCATGTTTCATACTTATATAGAATTATGTATCGATTTTTTTTAAAAGATAATATCTGTGTCGGCGAGTACTGAAACCGCCACAGACGATACTTATTAAATATCAAACAAAGATGTAAATATATCAAACCGAGTATAAATAGTAGTGACCGAGCATTAATTTCTCTGTCGTCTTTTGGAGTTAGGTGAGCAGGAAGAGCCTGTGACGCTATATTTTATGCTTGTGTAGCATTCTTTTGTCAAGATTGAGAGAGGGACGCCATTAGGCATTGATTCGTAAAGGTGTGTAAGAATTTAAACTGTCTAAATGTTTTGAATAGAGTTACTTAGGGAAAACTTGCATTACGATTTGTAATAAGCTTGCTTGCCTGATATTTTATCCCATCATTTTAAGACATTTTCAGCTATTTAAATATTATTCGTGGTGCAGAGCTGCGCTGCGAACGAATGACCCGCTGCCACGGCGCCAAACTCCATTAAATGAAACCAATCATACCGCAAAGAAGCGGACAGGTAATAGTGAAATAAAATTATTTCTTTCAGCTTTCGGGATTGCAGGGCAGAGCAGCAGGTTTTATGGCGTGTTTTACAGCTGGACGCGGGCAGCGGATGATGTTATATTATTAACAGTGCAAAAAGATAATTTACCTTCGTGACATAAAAGAAATCTTGCTGTGCGTAGTTCTGGTCTAGCAAACACTATAGTAAAAACATTTTTCTCTGATAATAGTCTCATGTTCTAGTGTTAGTCGTGGTACTTATTGGTGTTTTAATGTTAACAAAAATCCCCTGAAAATTTCGATGCTGAACAAACATTGCGTACTGTAACATCAGTATTGGAAACGAAATAATTTTCAGTAGCCTTTTCAATAACTGTAAAGTAAGAAAGATATGATGAACTTTATAGCGAGTTACAGTAACGAAACAATGTTCCTTTTATAGAAAGCCAGATCCAGAATAATAAGAACATAATATATTTTGTTTTATTGAAAATTAATGATCCAAAGAAAGTCACAGGACAGCATCCCTAAAAATTATCTCAGGCCCTTTTCTTAGCAACATATTTTATGTCATCCATTTATCAATATATTAGTTGCTACGCGAGCAATAACATAGAGAGCGAACTGCTCTGAATGTGGATGTTATTCGAATAACGCTACAACCCGAAACGGGATAGTCGAATGTGAAATCATACTAATGTTTAGGTTTGTTCATTTAAATGCTTTCACTTAGGTAGATGTTATCTATGAAGCGTCATTAAAGAACAATGGTGTACTTTTCAAAAATGAGGTTGTTAGTTAGGAAAATCATCTAACTTTCTGAATTAGCACGAGAAATCAGCTGATAAAACTTAATTTGGAATTACATAAACCTCCTTCCTATTAAGTCTCTGGTTTCAAAAACTTTATACAGTGAGCTTTTATTTTCTTGATGACAGCTCAGATACGTAATATAACATTCCCGTCATTCGCGGAATCACGTGGATTTTTCCTAGATATGATGGTATTAAATATGAAAAACAATAACACCTGTACATTCATGTCTACGACAATTTGCGGTCGGAGTGGATTTCCTCCTCGCTACGAGACGCATATAAACCTGCAGAATAAAATTTATGAGCAATAAATTTAGGTAACGGGTCTTTACCGACTTCAACGACTCGTTCAAAGAGCGCAGGATACTAATACTGCAATAGAGATGGGCTACAGGTTATAAAATCCGCTTCTTTTATGTGAAGGCTCTTGCACTAGTGGTGCGTTGGCCAATGCGGCTGTAGATATCTCCGTCACATCGGAAGCACGTCTATAAAGGGAAAGCAATAGTGTACGCTCTGGTTTAGAGTTTCATGTTCGCCATCGATTTACAGATCCACTTCCCGTAGTCAGTTAATTGGCGTACATTGAGATGACGAAAGTCATTGGATAGCGCCGGCCGGAGTGGCCGAGCGGTTCTAGGCGCTTCAGTCTGGAACCGCGCGACCACTACGGTCGCAAGTTCGAAACCTGCCTCGGGCATGGATGTGTGTGATGTCCTTAGGTTAGTCAGGTTTAAGTAGTTCTAAGTTCTAGGGGACTGATGACCTCAGATGTTAAGTCCCATAGTGCTCAGAGCCATTTGAACCATTTTGAACCATGGGATGGCGATATACACATACACACATGGCGGTAGGATCGTGTACACAACGTACAAAAGGGCAGTGCATTGGCGGAGCAGTCATTTGTACTCAGGTGATTCATGTGCAAAAGTTTCCTATGTGAGTGTGGCCACGCGGCTGGAATTAACATCTTCGAACACGGAATGGTAGTTGGAGCAAGACGGATGTGATATTCCATTTCGGAAATAGTTAGGGAATTCAGTATTCCGAGATCAATAGTGTCAAGAATAAGCCGAGAATATCAAATTTCAGTAATTACTTCTCACAAAGTACCGTACAACGCAGTGGCCGACGGCCTTTACTTAACGATCGATAGCAGCAGCGTTTGCGTAGAGTTGTCAGTGCTGTCAGATAAACAACACCGCGGGGAAATTCGGTGTTATTGCGCTATGCCTTTGCTAACAGTACGAAGTCATGAACCCAGGTTGTCGACAAGGCACTGTGCAAGCTGGTGGTGTGGTTCTATAATGGTGTGGCCTGTGTTTACATGGAGTGAACTGGGTCCTCTGGATGTTTGGGTAATTGGCGACCATTTGCATCCATTCATGGACTTCATGTTGCCAAACAACGATTGAACGTTTATGGATGACCATGCGCCACGTCACCGAGCCATAATAGTTCAGAATTGACTTCTTAAGTAATAGAACCCAGTACGTTGTCCTCGATGGTGCGTGTTCATCGGAGGTGAGGGGTGTCATCTGGAGTGCCCCAGGGAAGTGTGGTAGGTCCGCTGTTGTTTTCCATCTACATAAATGATCTTTTGGATAGGGTGGATAGCAAGGTGCGGCTGTTTGCTGATGATGCTGTGGTGTACGGGAAGGTGTCGTCGTCGAGTGGCTGTAGGAGGATATAAGATGACTTGGACAGGATTTGTGATTGGTGTAAAGAATGCCAGCTAACTCTAAATATAGATAAATGTAAATTAATGCAGATGAATAGGAAAAAGAATCCAGTAATGATTGAATACTCCATTAGTAGTGTAGCGCTTGACACAGTCACGTCGATTAAATATTTGGGCGTAACATTGCAGAGCGATATGAAGTGGGACAAGCATGCAATGGCAGTTGTGATGAAGGCGGATAGTCTTCTTCGGTTCATTGGTAGAATTTTGGGAAGATGTGGTTCATCTGTAAAGGAGACCGCTTATAAAACACTAATACAACCCATTGTTGAGTACTGCTTGAGCGTTTAGGATCCCTATCAGGTCGGATTGAGGGAGGACATAGAAGCAATTCAGAGGCGGGCTGCTAGATTTGTTACTGGTAGGTTTGATCATCACGCGAGTGTTACGGAAATGTTTCAGGAACTCGGGTGGGAGTCTCTAGAGGAAAGGAGGAGTTCTTTTCGTGAATCGCTACTGAGGAAATTTAGAGAACCAGCATTTGAGGCTGACTGCAGTACAATTTTACTGCCGCCAACTTACATTTCGCGGAAAGACCACAAAGATAAGATAAGAGAGATTAGGGCTCGTACAGAGGCATATAGGCAGTCATTTTTCCTTCGTTCTGTTTGGGAGTGGAACAGGGAGAGAAGATGCTAGTTTTGGTACGAGGTACCTTCTGCCATGCACCGTATGGTGGATTGCGGAGTATGTATGTAGATGTAGATAGTTTGAAGAACTGTGTGGAAAGTTCGAGAGAATGATTTGGCCACCTAGATCGCCCGACATGAATGCCATCGAACATATGTGGGACATGATAGAGAGGTCAGTTCGTGCACAAAATCGTAAATCCTCAACAATTTCACTGTCATGGACGGCTGTAGAAGTAGCATGGGTCAGTATTTCTTCAGGGGACTTCCAACGACTTGTCGAGTCATCTCATGTCGAGTTGCTGCACTACACTGTGCAAAGGGAGGTTCGAAACTATATTACGAGGTATCCCATGGCTTCTGTCACCTCATAATTAATGTAAGTATAATCTGCAGATTCCTACATCAACACGCGAGACAGATTGTTGAAAGAGCTTTAACCCAAGTAAACAGGTAGGTCAGATAAGACGTAACACCCCTTTCATTTGGTGAACGGTTACATATATCGAAACGCTGGTTTCGGCAAATGCTAGAGCGTCAAACGGAAATTATTTTTGTGTTTGGTTAATGTTTTCATCACTGGTATCAACAGAAATATTCAAGCAAGTACGTTTTTTAAATGGAACCGTATACTTTTTATAGTTGCATTCGATATCTCTGGAGAAGACAGTTACAGTGATACAGCGTTTGTTAATGTTGATGTTGAAACGTACTTAAAAAAGATTTAAGAAATGTCCTAGAATGTGAGAGCACGGAAGCCGGATAAGGCATTTTCAGTGCAAACATTGTCAAGCAGTCGTCTCGGATCAGGCTGCGTTCTTGTATATCGTAGAGGTAGGCCTGCTCTACGCGAATAAAGCTTTCTTTACCCTCGAACCAACTTACAACCTATGAAAGTTGTATATAGAAATACGACATAGGCCAGAATATAGTGTATCACAAAGCGCTTAGGAAAACTATTTCACGCTTGTGTCTCCTCTAAGATTTACGTGAGCTCAAACAGAGAAATTAGCTGTTCATTCTTCAAAAATAAAGAGGCCTCATACGCTGCAAAACGCAGCTACTGTGTGAAATATCTAAATGTCAGTCGGAAGATTTGACCTGTCTTTTCCTGTAATTGGCTGTAAGCTGCTTAGAAGTACAATGCACGCTGTCGGGTAACTGCCTGTACCTACACTGTTCTAAATATTATCATGTGGAATACATTCGTTGAACTAAACATTTTTTAAACTTTAGTGACCTCCTGTAAACCGCAGAATAAATATTCTTCTTAACAAAACGTCGTTTCATGCTGAAATGACAGTGATACCAGCTACGTGTAGTACACGCTTTCGACTTATTTGAAGTCCAGCGTAGTTTCGTACACACGCAAATGAAAAAGACAATTTTGGATTGGATTGTTTCGGGGAGGAGACCAGACAGCGAGGTCATCGGTCTCATCGGATTAGGGAGGGACGGGGAAGGAAGTCGGCCGTGCCCTTTCAGAGGAACCATCCCGGCATTTGCCTGGAGCGATTTAGGGAAATCACGGAAAACCTAAATCAGGATGGCCGGACGCGGAAAAGACAATTTGCTAACAATGTTTTGGCAAGCACCCAAATCACATAACACAAATTTTGTCTTCCAATCCTTTATTTAAGCACGTGTTCAAGCTGTTGACCGTGGACTGAAAGGCACTTTTGCAATCGCCGTTCGAAAGAACGAACACAGATGTAATTACAGTGGATGATATGCTAGAGCAAGCACTGGTGATTCGACGACACATGTCTTCTGACGTAGTTAGGACTTCGTCGTAGACTGCATCTTTGAGTGTTCCTCAAACAAAGAAATCGACACGAGTCAAATCGGGGACCTCACAGGCCATTTGACGACAACGGCCCGGATAGTTCTCATTCAGTGTCTGCGTCGCAGCGCGGGACGAATGAGCTGGACAGCCATCGTGTTGCAGCCATATACACTGTCGAATATCCAGTGGTATTTCTTGTAGAAGAACCGACAGATTCTTCGTCAGGAAGTGTGCGTACAAATGCCCTTTTAGAACGCCTGAGATGAAGTAAGTTCCCACAAAGTAACTTCCTATGATGCCGCACCATACGTTTACGCTCCACGGCCGTTGCATTGGTAAAGAGCACGCGTCGGAGAAACGTGTAGTCGTCTCTTAGTTGCTGAAGAAGGGTAAAGCGACAAAAATCTGTACGAACTTCGAAATCACGGTAGTCGACTGCCTGATGCGGTGGCATATGATAGGATTGAAAATTCTGTTGACGCAGGATTGGAATGACACTCGACCACATTCCTTGGCAATATGTCTCTTACCACTGTGCGGATGCATTAGCGCCGTAGCCAGAACAACTTCTTCGTATTATCTGTCAGTTGCAATCTTCTTTCTTGTCCTCTTTTTGACGTTCAAGCAGCCTGTCCGCACTCGCGTCTTAATAATTCGAGCAATTGCCTGCCACGTCGGACATTGGCGATCCGGCTAGATAGCTCTATACCGCAGTAGTGTTTTGATGGCATTTCTTTTACATTCACCATACAAAAGTGGTATATCCTATTTCTCCCCATTCGTGTACATGTCTGCACGCAACGACCGTTGAAGCAGAAATGAGCGGCCTGCAGTGCAGACAAGTAAACAGGCAAATATGTTGACATTTCTGACACGGTGTAGCACGAGAGCTGTGCTTTGCGGTATCTGCATCGCTAATGTCGATTCCTGCCACCGTGCTCTCAAATTATAGAACATTTCTCAAATTTTTTAGCACAGGTTTCAACATCAACATTAACAAACGCTGTATGGCGGAAATGGTCTTCCCCAGAGCTATGGAATGCAGTTATAAAAGTATACGGTTTCATTTTTTTAAAGAAATGTACTTGCTTCAATATCTCTGTTGACACCAGAGCTAAGAATAATAACAAAAAACAAAAACAAAACTAAATAAAAAAAAATAAAAGTGCGTGCCCCTCTACGCTCTAACATTTGCTGAAAACCTAACTGTTCACGAAATAAAAGGGGTGTTACATATAGTATATTACCCGTATTGATACTGAGCTGTACATTCACCTCTGTCCACCTCGACAGCTGAAGCAAAGAGGTGTTATCAAGCCGGTGTTTTTTTCAGAATTTAGCTCTCGTTGTCAGGTCGATCTCATCGATTCTCAAATGGCTCTGAGCACTATGGGATTTAACATCTGAGGTCACCAGTCCCCTAGAACTTAGAACTACTTAAACCTAACTAACCTATGGACATCACACACATCCATTCCCGACACAGGATTCGAACCAGCGACTGTAGCAGACGCGCGGTTCCGGACTGAAGCGCCTAGAACCGCTCGGCCACCGCGGCCGGCCCATCGATTCTCAGTCACACTGTGACTGCGAGTACAAGTTTATAGTGGTCTACCAAGATCATCTCATTAAGTTTGTAGTTCGTAGAGTTCTGAAATCAAAGAGAGAGGAAGAAGTAGCCGACAACCTCGTCGACATGTACTGCTTGGTGCTGCAGTCTGGAGCCGGTCGCCCGCTACGGTCGCAGGTTCGAATCCTGCCTCGGGCATGGATGTGTGTGATGTCCTTAGGTTAGTTAGGTTTAATTAGTTCTAAGTTCTAGGCGACTGATGACCTGAGAAGTTAAGTCGCATAGTGCTCAGAGCCATTTGAACCATGTACTGCTTGGTGCGCCCGCATCTCGTGGTCGTGCGGTAACGTTCTCGCTTCCCACGCCCGGGTTCGATTCCCGGCGGGGTCAGGGATTTTCTCTGCCTCGTGATGGCTGGGTGTTGTGTGCTGTCCTTAGGTTAGTTAGGTTTAATTAGTTCTAAGTTCTAGGGGACTGATGACCATAGATGTTAAGTCCCATAGTGCTCAGAGCCATTTGAACCATTTTTTTACTGCTTGGTGCTCCAACGATTCTACAGTCCGACAACGGCCGGGAATTTGCAAACAATGTGGCAAACAGCCTAAAGGAGTAATGACCCACTCTGATGATCGTCCATGATAAGCCGCACCACTCAGAGTCAGAGGAGCGTCGAAAGAACAGATCGAAACATTAAAAGTATGTTGTGAGCTTGGATGCAAAATGAAAAAAACTACCTTTTGGAGTGAGAGACTGCGGTTCGTCCAACTTATGAAATACATAGCTCTTTATTCTCGGATTAACAGGCCATCATACGAAGATCTGTTCGGCTGCAAGGCTAGAGTAGGTTTCTCGACGACATCTCAGTCTGACGAGTTTTTGCAAGACGTAGAGACTGAGGGAGAGCTGGAAAAACAACGCAACAGCAGAAAGAACAACGAGATGAATCAATGCAAGAAGTACAGCTCCCTGCAGAAGACATAGATGAGAATGCAGTCCACGCTGGAGGAAACCAAAACAGTGTTGAAGCCATGGTTGTCAAAGAGCTTTTCATTTCTGGGTTTACAGAAAATCCTCCTTTTTCTGATATCCGTAGCGACTGCTGAAGAGCGGTGCTCATATATATCAAAAATGTGGCCGAACTGTTCATGCCATCTGTAGACATTCTCCTAAAGATGCTGACGGGGACGAAGTAGAAGGTTGTGGAGTTAGCATTTTGTACAGTGTTTGCTTCATTACTGTGAAAGATATCCAAAGTAAAACGGAATCGAAACTGAACGTTGAGATTCAGGTCAAAAAATGAAATAGGGTTCTGACGTAAAAATTCCTCCTGTGTCTTTGGTTGCCAGTCCCGACGTTGACAAAGAGCGGGCTCACTCACGGAATCTTCGGCAGTTGTTATGAACGTGACGGAAGACGGCTTTTGCCGACTTGGAATTGCAGAAGGAATCTCGGAGCAGCTCTGCGCAAGATCAGAATTAACCGTATGCGCAAATAACTTGATGAGAGTTGAAGACTTTCCCGATCACGAAATACCTTTCCGATCTGCTGCTACATCTCAGTCCACAGGAAGCGACGATGGTTTCATCAGGTGTATGTGTAACACGAAATGCCAAAATATGAGGTGCCTTTTTGTGAGAAGAAAGTAAAGTACAACTCAAAATGTCACTCTAGCCTTCCCTCCTGCAACAAGATCATGCCAGTTCTGTTTTGTGTTTTACTGGTAACGGTATTCTGTTCGTATTCTTCTTTAAGAGATGAAATGTATGTGGAAGATGAAATTACCAAAATTTAAAGTGTTTTTTTTATGAAGAAGAAAAGTGAGTACCTACTGTAACAAGTACTTCAATCTCAGTTCTAACAATATTCTGTGCTTTTTTTAGTAGTTTTGTTTTCTCAGTTTTAAATGCGCGTTAATTAATAAAGGCTTCTCATCTTGTGCCCTTTTAACACTTCACTTAAATGGTATTGGTCATTCTGTATAATGCCTAGGAATTGTATACAGGGTTTTTCAAAAATGACCGGTATATTTGAAACGGCAATAAAAACTAAACGAGCAGCGATATAAATACACCGTTTGTTGCAATATGCTTGGGACAACAGTACATTTTCAGGCAGACAAACTTTCGAAATTACAGTAGTTACAATTTTCAACAACAGATGGCGCTGCAAGTGATGTGAAAGATATAGAAGACAACGCAGTCTGTGGGTGCGCCATTCTGTACGTCGTCTTTCTGCTGTAAGCGTGTGCTGTTCACAACGTGCAAGTGTGCTGTAGATAACATGGTTTATTCCTTAGAACAGAGGATTTTTCTGGTGTTGGAATTCCACCGCCTAGAACACCGTGTTGTTGCAACAAGACGAAGTTTTCAACGGAGGTTTAATGTAACCAAAGAACCGAAAAGCGATACAATAAAGGATCTGTTTGAAAAATTTCAACGGACTGGGAACGTGACGGATGAACGTGCTGGAAAGGTAGGGCGACCGCGTACGGCAACCACAGAGGGCAACGCGCAGCTAGTGCAGCAGGTGATCCAACAGCGGCCTCGGGTTTCCGTTCGCCGTGTTGCAGCTGCGGTCCAAATGACGCCAACGTCCACGTATCGTCTCATGCGCCAGAGTTTACACCTCTATCCATACAAAATTCAAACGCGGCAACCCCTCAGCGCCGCTATCATTGCTGCACGAGAGACATTCGCTAACGATATAGTGCACAGGATTGATGACGTCCACGTATCGTCTCATGCGCCAGAGTTTACGCCTCTATCCATACAAAATTCAAACGCGGCAACCTCTCAGCGCCGCTACCATTGCTGCACGAGAGACATTCGCTAACGATATAGTGCACAGGATTGATGACGGCGATATGCATGTGGGCAGCATTTGGTTTACTGACGAAGCTTATTTTTACCTGGACGGCTTCGTCAATAAACAGAACTGGCGCATATGGGGAACCGAAAAGCCCCATGTTGCAGTCCCATCGTCCCTGCATCCTCAAAAAGTACTGGTCTGGGCCGCTATTTCTTCCAAAGGAATCATTGGCCCATTTTTCAGATCCGAAACGATTACTGCATCACGCTATCTGGACATTCTTCGTGAATTTGTGGCGGTACAAACTGCCTTAGACGACACTGCGAACACCTCGTGGTTTATGCAAGATGGTGCCCGGCCACATCGCACGGCCGACGTCTTTAATTTCCTGAATTAATATTTCGATGATCGTGTGATTGCTTTGGGCTATCCGAAACATACAGGACGCGGCGTGGATTGGCCTCCCTATTCGCCAGACATGAACCCCTGTGACTTCTTTCTGTGGGGACACTTGAAAGACCAGGTGTACCGCCAGAATCCAGAAACAATTGAACAGCTGAAGCAGTACATCTCATCTGCATGTGAAGCCATTCCGCCAGACACGTTGTCAAAGGTTTCGGGTAATTTCATTCAGAGACTACGCCATATTATTGCTACGCATGGTGGATATGTGGAAAATATCGTACTATAGAGTTTCCCAGACCGCAGCGCCATCTGTTGTTGAAAATTGTAACTACTGTAATTTCGAAAGTTTGTCTGCCTGAAAATGTACTGTTGTCCCAAGCATATTGCAACAAACGGTGTATTTCTATCGCTGCTCGTTTAGTTTTTATTGCCGTTTCAAATATACCGGTCATTTTTTAAACACCCTGTAGAATGTCCAGGAAAAGTGTGATATTTGTACAAAAAGACATATATTTCATGGTTTGCTAAAACCATAAGGCATTCTGTACATTACCCAGGATTTCACACAATGCCGATAACACATACAAGCTATTAGATAGATACCTGGAATACCTATAACACATGTGTGTAACGTCTTCGTAAATATGCAGTATAACGTTAGCATGAACTGCACGGCTGGGCATCCAAAAAGCAACACCAAGAAGGACTGAAGATATCACAGCCAAACTGATCTGGGAGATAACACGTTCTACAAAAATCACGTAACTGAAGATACAGCCCCATGTGAAGCGAGGAAGATGATGAACTCAGTGTTGAGTGTTGCCGCCATTGCTGGCTATAGCAGCTGCTTCACTCCTCGGCATCAATCAAAGAGGCTCAGGATGTTTCGCTGGGGTGTAGCAGTTCATGCTGCTTTCACATATTGCCAAGGCTGATATGGTGTAGCAGCAGGTGGTGCATCCCGGGCCAATCGTTCCGCAGACATAGAGCAGACGTTTACTATAGGCGAGAGATCGGGAGAACAGGGAGGCCAAGGCAGCAATGCAATTCGATGGGCGACGAAGAGGTCTGAACACTGCGTACTGCGTACCACCTGTGGTCGCGCATTGTTTTGCTGCAATGCGGACGTCGGAAAGTTCGGAAGATATGGGAGAACAACAGGCTCCAACACTTCAAAGATGTAACGTTGGTCTGGTTGGTTGGAGTGCCGCTAATGCGTACTACAGGGGAAGGCAACAGTTCGACAGTCTTTCACCTCACCTCGGTGTCTGCAGACTCTAATCGACCATGAGGGTGCAGTCCCAAATCAGGTTTCGTCGATAAAAACAATGTCGTTCCATTAGGTTGTCGATGGCCGTCGTCCATTGCACCATTGCCGGCGCAAACGCCAGTAGCGTGGGCTCAGTGGTAAACGGGACAATGGACACCTTGAGGATAGTCCACTCTGCTGCCAATGACGTCAGATGGTAAGCACGCACGCTGTTTGTTGAGCAACAAACCGGCTTCTTTGTGATGTGATTCACGACGTGGTAGAGCGATCCATCACTGCCATGCGCACAATATGCCTTCATCTCGTTTAGTGGCGCAACGAACCGGGTGATATCGGCCCCGCCGGTCCGTCGCTCCCTCCTGCATCCGGCGATTACACACCCGCATCACAGTTGCTTGGTTCCGCCCGGTACGATGACCGACATCTCTGAAGGATAGGCCATACAGGCAACTCTTCTTCCTCTGTCGAACTCCGAAACATGCTCGAAAGACGCTCACTGCCATCTACGAGGCACACTGAAGCTGTTTACTCAAAACAACCACACGAAAGTACAATTACACCACGTCTTCATGACCGACAGTTCGCCCTTTGCAGGTGGCGCTACTGACGCCTGTGATGTGCACCTGCGCTGAAATGCTAATCACGTGCATCTCTCGTCCCCGCAAATGCATTCTGCCGATACCAGCTGATTCGGACGCATCCTTCAAGGCGTTGCATTTTGGATGGCCACAGTGTATCTGTAACAGCACCTTTCACAGAAACCGCTTCATAGAAACTGCTTTAAATCATAGCCTATATCTAAAGTCTAATTGTGTGTTTTATTACTACCTGTAACTTTAATCTCGTGATCCGTCATCGTACCAGTCGTCTTAGTTTGGATGTTTTAATCATACATGTGATATCTGCACGCAGAATGATCAAGCTAACTGACGTACGTCAAACACAACAAACCACTGCGGCTACATTTAGCGTTTCTGGTGGATAAGGACCAGACAGCAAACGAGTTTTATAGTAAATCATTGCATGTAGCATAATTCATGTTCTATTCAGCTACAAATTCAAACTTCAACTAAAAACGATATGCTGAAGCTCTGACAGAGTTACAAAATAGAGAAGAACTTGCAGGGTATCTGTCAATAAAAGGTTCAAATGGCTCTGAGCACTATGGGACTTAACTGCTGAGGTCATCAGTCCCCTAGAACTTAGAACTACTTCAATCTAACTAACCTAAGGACATCACACACATCCATACCCGAGGCAGGATTCGTACCTGCGCGGCTCCTGAGTGTAGCGCCTAGAACCGCTCGGTCACTCCGGCCGGCATCTGCAAATAAGTTAAGTTCGAAAATGCCCAAAAGTGCGAACATAAACTAAAAATTTATGACGGAAGGCGGCATAGAGTTGTTTGACGAATTTAATGAAAGTGACATGGATAGAAGACGTTTTAAATGGCGTACAATAACGAATGATTTCACTTGAGGACAGATCATCTGAAAACAGACACAGGGTGACAATATCCACAGTAGATGAAAACCTTGGCAACACTGCAACAATTATTTACTGCCTCGACCAAAGACTGTGGCTGGGAAAGACATCATCGGACGACGAAGCGGAGTAGGGCGTTACAGCACCAGGGTTCCATCACGAGTGCGCCAGTGACCGTGAGAGGGCACTAGGGGGTCAGCGGCCCCTAAGGTCAGGGGTCAGGGGGCATGCCCTCCTCACCCTCGACGGAAACTAATTGTCTGCGCTGAGCTGATGTCTCTGGGCTTGCATCAGTGTACAAGTATGTGCGTGCAGGATCTGTATTTTTATGCAATCTACAGCAAAGTAACACGTTCCGTATCAGTCTGCAGCTCTGCCAATGGATTCTAAGACAGTTCATGAGCTATAGTTCACAGCTTGCATTTTATTTAGAGATGGGGTTGGATTCACACGTAGTGGGACAATAAATTTCTGCAATGAGCACTTGCGATAAGATGACAAGCATAAGTTTCGCTTTAGTGTCGATGTGTGGGATGGAATTGTGGATGACAGACTCATAAGCTGTACACTTCACTAGAAATGTTATCTGGTGACGTTTATTTCTCCGCTATTGCAGAACATTGCCCTTAGAGAAAGGCAAAGGATATTGTTTGTGTGCGAAAGTGCGCCACCCAGTTTTCTACATAGCATACGCCATTATCTAATACTAACGATTAATGAGCAATAATTGCTCGGAAACGTCCAGTAAGTAATAAGGCCTCCCCTTTCACTTGATTTTAATTCCTAGAATTCCTATGAAGACACTTAAAGGCACTGGTGTATTCCATGATTATCAACAGCGCGGATACGTTAGAAGAGACTGTATCCCATGCCTGCGACCAAATACAAAGGTAGCAAAGCATTTTCGGGAGAGTTCGTGATTCTTTCAGACGCAGGGGCGAAGGATGTACCAAAATGAGCGGTAATTATTCTAAAAACTTCTGCAGAGTCAAGACAGATACGACTATCATAGACACAATGGTTCATATCTCAATAATTATTTGTTTATGAAAATCAGTGTACATGACATTTCTTGTACAATATCGGATCAAAACTATTCGAAAATCCCTATTTAATAGAGGATTGACCACCATATGTCACGAGACGCGTCCTCCAGTATAGAACGGAGTGGGAATATTTTTTGTCAGTAGGGTAATGGATCGGACAGGAGACCTCAGTGACTGTCTACGTTAAAGAAAAACATAAAAATACTTTGAAAGGCCAAAGCATCACAGGTAAAAGCAATGTACCTCTCTCCTAGATGTTTCGAAAGTCCTCAACGTTAAAATAACTGTAAGTGAATGTCTATCATATATTATGAACTTAAACAGCATCAAATTCGTCTTGCCGCTGGTGGCCGAACGGTTCTAGGCGCTTCAGTCCGGAACCGCGCGACTGCTACGGTCACAGTTTCGAATCCTACCTCGGGCATGGATGTGTGTGATGTCCTTAGGTTAGTTAGGTTTAAGTAGTTCTAAGTTCTAGGGGACTGATGACCTGAGATGTTAAGTCCCATAGTGCTCAGAGCCATTTGAACCATTTTGAACCAAATTCATCTTAGAATAACACATGATAAAATGTAAAGAAATTATCATGAATAATCATCCCAGATGACTAGAGAATAACACTGATTATATGTTAAGTAAGACCTCCAGTAGTAAAATGAAAAGTATTTCTTACCATATTTAATACAGATTACGTACATAGAAATACATTGACACTTGTTAGAGGAATAGAAGCAACGAAGTTTATCTTAGAAAAGCAACATATTACAATGTCATTATATTGTCAGACTTCAAAGCAGAGTTATTAAACACGGTTTTCCGAAACTCCTTCACCAAAGAAGACCAAGTAAATATTCCTGAATTCCAATCAAGAACAACTGCCAAGATGAGAAACATAGAAGTAGATATCCCCGGTGTAACAAAGCAGCTTCAATTACTTAATAAAGGCAAGGCCTCCAGTCCAGATTGCATACCAGTCAGGTTCCTCTCAGAGTATGCTGATAAAATAGCTCCATTTTAGCAATTATGTACAACCACTCCCTCACAGAAAGATGCGTACCTAAAGACTGGAAAACTGCTCAGGTCACATCAATACCCAAAAAGGGCAGTAGGAGTAATCCGCTGAATTACAGGCCTATATCACTAACGTCGATTTGCAGTAGGGTTTTAGAACATATACTGTATTCGAACATTATGAAGTACCTCGAAGAAAACAATTTATTGACATATAGTCAGCACGGAATCGGAAAATATTGTTCTCGTGAAACACAACTAGCTCTTTATAATCATGAAGTAATAAGTGCTATCGGCAGGGGATGTCAAATTGATTCCAAATTTTTAGATTTCCAGAAGGCTTTCGACACCATTCCTCACAAGCATCTTCTAATCAAACTGCGTGCCTACAGAGTATCGCTTCAGTTTTGCGACTGGATTCGTGATTTCCTGTCAGAAAGGTCACAGTTCGTAGTAATATACTGAAAGTCATCGAGTAAAACAGAAGTAGTATCCGGCGTCCCCCAAGGAAGTGTTATAGGCCATCTATTGTTCCTGATCTATATTAACGACATAGGAGACAATCTGAGTAGCCGTCTTAGATTGTTTGCAGATGATGCAGTCATTTACCGTCTTGTAAAGTCATCAGATGATCAAAACGACTTGCAAAATGATTTAGATAACATATCTGTATGGTGCGAAAAGTGGCAATTGACCCCGAATAAGGAAAAAAAATGGCTCTGAGCACTATGCGACTTAACTTCTGAGGTCATCAGTCGCCTAGAACTTAGAACTAATTAAACCTAACTAACCTAAGGACATCACACACATCCATGCCCGAGGCAGGATTCGAACCTGCGACCGCAGCGGTCACGCGGTTCCAGACTGAAGCGCCTTTAACAGCACGGCCACACCGGCCGGCGAATAAGGAAAAGTTTGAAGTTATTCACATGAGTACTAAAAGAAATCAGTTAATTTCGATTACGCGATAAGTCACACAAATCTGAGGGCTGTAAATTCAACTAAGTACTTAGGGATTACAGTTACAGGTAACCTAAACTGGAACGATCGCATAGGTAATGTTGTGCATAGAGCAAATCGAAGACTGCGATTCGCTGGCAGAACACTTAGAAGGTGCCACAGATCTACTAAAGAGAATGCTTACACCACACCTATCCGCCCTATTCTGGAGTACTGCTGTGCGGTGTGGGATCCACATCAGGTGGGACTGACGGATGACATCGAAAAAATACAAAGAATGGCAGCTCGTTTTGTATTATCGCGTAGTAGGGGTGATAGTGTCACAGACATGATACGTGAAATGGAGTGGCAATCATTAAAACAAAGGCGTTTTTCGTTGCGACGGGATCTTCTCATGAAATTTCAATCACTAGTTTTCTCCTCAGATTGCGAAAACATTCTGTTGGCACCCACATACATAAGGAGAAATGATTATCACGATAAAATAAGAGAAATCAGGGATCGCACGGAGAAATTTAAGTGCTAGTTTTTCCCGCGTGCCGTTCGAGAGTGGAACGGTAGAGAGACAGCATGAAGGTGGTTCATTGAACCCTCTGCCAGGCACTTTATTGTGAATAGCAGAGTAATGACGTAGGTGTAGATGTAGAAATACCTGTCATACACATAAAAATAAGTTGACATCGTTACTCACGGAATGATACACACAGGTTAAGATATATTCGAAGTCAAAACAAATGTTGTGTGCGGCCTAAATTGTCAGTCTAAAACCCTAGTAACCTAACATATCCATCGTAAAATACAGTGTTTATTTAAAGTTTCCACTACAAAGATATGTAAATTACACTAAGTGGCGTAGAAACACTCTTTAAGTGTAAAGTTATTTTATCTTATATTGCGAATTCTATCATGTGTTAATGTACATAAACATGCAACTTAAAATAAAAAGAGACGCACCACGAAGGAATTATCCGAATGGGATGGAAATCAATAGATATAATATACATGGACAGAAAAGAAATGATGACAACGCGTTCGACCACCTCTGACCATGAAGCAAGCAGTTATTCAGCTTGGCATTGATCTACAGAGTTAGTGGATTCCTCCTGAGGGATATCGTGCCAAATACTCTCAAGTTGGCGCGTTAGGTCGTCAAAATCCCTAAACGGTTGGATGGCCTGTCCATAATGCTCCAAACGTTCTCAACTGGGGAGAGGTCCGGCGAACGTGATCGTACCGTTTGGCAGGCACACGGCCAAGCAATCGAAACCCTCGCTGTGTGCAGGCGGGCATTATCTTGCTAAAATGTAAGTTCAGGATGGCTTGCCATTCTAGTGACAAAAACTGGGGTAGAATGTCGTCGACGTACCGCGCTGTTGTAAGGGTGCCGTGGATGACATCCAAAGGGGCCCTGCTATTAAAACAAATGGCGGGAAGAAGCCGTAATAACTGGTACAATGGGTAGTTCCCTTCGCCATGCACTTCGCAAATGTTTGTAAAGTGTGAATTTAGATGTAGATTAGGTGATCGTATCTCGGTTAATAGTCGACCACGTGATACAGTGTCGAATGCCTTACTGAAATGTTGAAGATGGAAAGTATATGTTCCCCAGTAACTACTGTACGAGGGCCGTTCAGTAAATAATGCAACACATTTTTATTTCTGAAAGCGGGTTAGTGTTATTAAGAGCTCCAATTTGTCATATCATTCCTCACTATTTTGGCTACCAAACATTATCTTACAATATAATCTCCGTTCAATGTTGTGAATTTCGCCATCTTGCTGGGTGTTCCGGTATGCACGCACGGTACCACTCTACTGGTGACGCCCGAGTCAACGTCTTCCTGCATCAAGAACCTATCCATTATCCTCGTACTGCATCCCGAGGAGAGCACAGACGCTCGTCCGTTGCTCCTTATGGTGGCCTGTTTGGCAACGAGGAACTCAGCAGCACACCCGTTATACACTCCTGGAAATTGAAATAAGAACACCGTGATTTCATTGTCCCAGGAAGGGGAAACTTTATTGAATACATTCCTGGGGTCAGATACATCACATGATCACACTGACAGAACCACAGGCACATAGACACAGGCAACAGAGCATGCACAATGTCGGCACTAGTACAGTGTATATCCACCTTTCGCAGCAATGCAGGCTGCTATTCTCCCATGGAGACGATCGTAGAGATGCTGGATGTAGTCCTGTGGAACGGATTGCCATGCCATTTCCACCTGGCGCCTCAGTTGGACCAGCGTTCGTGCTGGACGTGCAGACCGCGTGAGACGACGCTTCATCCAGTCCCAAACATGCTCAATGGGGGACAGATCCGGAGATCTTGCTGGCCAGGGTAGTTGACTTACACCTTCTAGAGCACGTTGGGTGGCACGGGATACATGCGGACATGCATTGTCCTGTTGGAACAGCAAGTTCCCTTGCCGGTCTAGGAATGGTAGAACGATGGGTTCGATGACGGTTTGGATGTATCGTGCACTATTCAGTGTCCCCTCGACGATCACCAGTGGTGTACGGCCAGTGTAGGAGATCGCTCCCCACACCACGATGCCGGGTGTTGGCCCTGTGTGCCTCGGTCGTATGCAGTCCTGATTGTGGCGCTCACCTGCACGGCGCCAAACACGCATACGACCATCATTGGCACCAAGGCAGAAGCGACTCTCATCGCTGAAGACGACACGTCTCCATTCGTCCCTCCATTCACGCCTGTCGCGACACCACTGGAGGCGGGCTGCACGATGTTGGGGCGTGAGCGGAAGACGGCCTAACGGTGTGCGGGACCGTAGCCCAGCTTCATGGAGACGGTTGCGAATGGTCCTCGCCGATACCCCAGGAGCAACAGTGTCCCTAATTTGCTGGGAAGTGGCGGTGCGGTCCCCTACGGCACTGCGTAGGATCCTACGGTCTTGGCGTGCATCCGTGCGTCGCTGCGGTCCGGTCCCAGGTCGACGGGCACGTGCACCTTCCGCCGACCACTGGCGACAACATCGATGTACTGTGGAGACCTCACGCCCCACGTGTTGAGCAATTCGGCGGTACGTCCACCCGGCCTCCCGCATGCCCACTATACGCCCTCGCTCAAAGTCCGTCAACTGCACATTCGGTTCACGTCCACGCTGTCGCGGCATGCTACCAGTGTTAAAGACTGCGATGGAGCTCCGTATGCCACGGCAAACTGGCTGACACTGACGGCGGCGGTGCACAAATGCCGCGCAGCTAGCGCCATTCGACGGCCAACACCGCGGTTCCTGGTGTGTCCGCTGTGCCGTGCGTGTGATCATTGCTTGTACAGCCCTCTCGCAGTGTCCGGAGCAAGTATGGTGGGTCTGACACACCGGTGTCAATGTGTTCTTTTTTCCATTTCCAGGAGTGTAATATCCCATCTCGTGAACGAGTATGTTAGCACAATTAATAGAATGAAATTACAATGAAATGAATACCCTTGATATAAGTCAACGGGGACAGTTGAAAATGTGCACCCCCGACCGGGACTCGAAACCGGGATCTCCTGCTTACGTGGCAGACGTTGTATCCATCAGAGCCACAGGACAGAGAGGATAGTGCGACTGCAGGGATTCGTCTCTGGCACGGCTCCCGTGAGACCCACATTCCCAACTTATTGTCTTGCACTATGTTGATAGTGCCCCTGCCCATTATACTCATTACTCGCGGCATGTTGCCGATTCCCGTAAGAGTTCGGGTACTGTTTGTGCATCTGCACAGAAGAAGATGATCAAATGGCCGGCGAGTCTTAACGCGACCTTGTTCCCATGATGACAGACGCCTCGCCCAAAGACTCACCATATTTTTGTTCACTGCTGTGTCACCGTAGACATTCTGCAATCGCCTGTGAATCAAGATCTACGATGCTCTGGTTTCCTGCGAAAAGAAATTCAATGACAGCCCTCTACTTGGAACACACCTCCGTTAGAGACGCCATTTTGAAGGCTATATATAGCTTCGTCACCTATCTCGACTCCATCAGACCATAGGGACTGAAGTGGAGTATTCCACGATGTCCCAAACAAATTCCGTGTTTTTTCAACCGAAACTGGTCTAAGAAAAGAAGTGCTGCATTGCTTATGAGACACCCCTCGTAGATTTTCGGAGTACTATGTCCCGTTAGATATGGAATACTTTTTCGTGTGCCTTGGAAACGGGCATAATTTCCGAGAGAAGCGGGAGAGGGAAGGAGAGAGAGAAAGAGAGGGAACGAGGGGGAAGAGAGAGTTATTTAGCGTTTATTCGTGCGTAGGTGTGGCCGCGAAGGGAGCGCCCGGAGGCGACACCTTGGCTAAACGTCGGCGCGTTGCGCGGCACAATCTGTCAGCGCGCGGCGTGGGTGCAGCCATTGTAGCATCCGGCGCTGGCGCATGTTGTTCGCACTGCCTCGGGACTCGTCTGCAGCGGTGGCGGCGCTGTCTCCACGAGGGCCGAGCTCGCCCTCGCTCACGGCTTTACGAGCAGTAAACCGCCCCTTATTACGAGGTCAGCGCGGCCGCGAAATTAGATGCGATCCTTCTGCAGCCCGGACAGCGGCGCAGACTCACGAGTAGGGGCCCTTATCTCGCAGTCGCGGGGGCGCGCGTCTTAACCGACAGTTGCCGCCTCCCCAACTTCTTCTTCTTCTCCTTCGCTTTTGCACGGCACGCTCGCATACAAGGTGGTTAAAAAAGTACCACATATTACTACAGGAGGTACCATTGATGAGAACTAGAAGAAAAGTTCTGGAAACCAAATACCTGGTGAGATATGGGCCAAACTGGCCTTTCATTCCCATATATCTGTTACGTAGAAGCAGCGGAAAAATTCTCGTATTGAAGCACTAAAAAGGCGAATATGCTTCTGCTTAAAAGACTCTGAGTGAAAAGTGGGGTTCCAGCTGCCTGACTCTACCTTCCTTGGCACTTTTAAAAATATTCCCAAAAATGTTGCCATGCAAACATCCTCACACTCTTTTTAACATGCAGGCCAGCTCTTACTCCCTCAAGCTCCCCTAACTATAACTCGCTCACACCCACTAGTGCATCGCTGCAAGTCGCTCACACTCATCCATTTCCGCTGGCCTATCCTCACCCACTCATTCAGCCCAACTCATTACCATTATATCTTTGTGTCTCTCTGTTACTATCTCTCGCCTCACGCCAGTCTCCTTCGTTCTGTCCTACTGCCTGTCATATCGCCCAGAGATCGCGGTGCTACACCAAAGGCGGCAACGTGAATCGATACCACAGACATTAGCGAGGCCTCGTCGCAATCCGCAACGACGTAGGGAAGGCGCTCCATAAGACCATTACTCTGTCCGAGCACTGCAGCACCATTACACTGCGATCAATACAGAGCCGAGCTCTGCCCAGTTCGAGACCTGAGCTACAGCAGTCGACATCATCGTGTAGGACAGTGACAAAAAAGTTCGTCATGAAATGCATGTTCCTAAATACAGAACTTTGTACTGAAAGAGGAAAGTTGGTTCATATGTGCGTCAACAGGTGCTTCTGCAGTCAACGAGAGTTGTAAATTATCAAGCAATCCTATGTCAAAAAAGCGTGTCAAAATTAAGGGAATCTTTTATTTCTTTATGTAATAAAGTGAACTAGTATTTCATGTGTCTAGTTTGATGAGTTTTCACCCAGAGCAATCAATGCACCCAAAGCTATGGCCGCACGAAAGTAGTTTCTCCTGGTCACAACACTACTAATGTCTCCTCTCACTGTCTACCACTTGCTCTCTCTCTCTCTCTCTCTCTCTCTCTCTCTGTTATTGCTACTGTTTCATTCGTTCCTTCCCACTGCTGCTGTCTCTTCTCACTGTCGCTAACTCTCTCTTCCTCGGTGTTACATCGTAGACTCAGTCCATCAATATCACTGGCTCTCACTCACTTTCTCTTTCTTCTTCTCTTTATTCGTCTCCCACTGGGACTGTCCCCTTCACTCCACTGTTTCGTCACTGTGAAGTTTGTTCCATTGCCCTCTCTTTCTCTCACATTGCTGTTGTCTCCTTCGCTCGTTCTATATCACAATCATTGTCTGCTATCTTGCATTATTTATTATTGATCCGTCTCTTTTCCACTGCCACTGTGCCGCGCGTGGTAGCCATATGGTCTAGAGCGTCTTGCCACGGTTCGCACATTTTTTCAACCGAAATTGACTGAGAAAAAATATATTGTATTGAAGTCCCTGGCGTTTGCGTATCATATCCTCTGAGGCGTAAAGTGTGAGCCAGTCTGCCTAACGAGAGTGGGTAATCGTCTAAACATCTACACCGCCGTTAATCTGCTGTGCTGATTCGCTCCCTGTCTGGTTCATCTTCCATCCGGTTCGTCGCAAGTTACCGCGCTGCAGTTTACGCTATACGAGCAGATTTCGTATACAGCGTATCCTAGGAGGGATGGTCAATAGTCTCGGGTATGACAAGAATTATCATGTAAAGCAAGAAGTCCAGTAAACATGGGCTCTGAAATGCACACCTTAAGATTTATGAGCACATCTTCATCTTCGTTTCTGTCAAACAAATCTCTTTTACTGAACAAGTGCTCATAGCTCTTAAGGGATTCATTTTAGAGTTAATCTTTGCGAGGCAGTTTTGCTTGGAATGGCCATTCCTGACTTGCTCTTCCTGGGACACCGGTATATGAGTGTGTATTTAAAATACACTCCTGGAAATTGAAATAAGAACACCGTGAATTCATTGTCCCAGGAAGGGGAAACTTTATTGACACATTCCTGGGGTCAGATACTTCACATGATCACACTGACAGAACCACAGGCACATAGACACAGGCAACAGAGCGTGCACAATGTCGGCACTAGTACAGTGTATATCCACCTTTCGCAGCAATGCAGGCTGCTATTCTCCCATGGAGACGATCGTAGAGATGCTAGATGTAGTCCTGTGGAACGGCTTGCCATGCCATTTCCACCTGGCGCCTCAGTTGGACCAGCGTTCGTGCTGGACGTGCAGACCGCGTGAGACGACGCTTCATCCAGTCCCAAACATGCTCAATGGGGGACAGATCCGGAGATCTTGCTGGCCAGGGTAGTTGACTTACACCTTCTAGAGCACGTTGGGTGGCACGGGATACATGCGGACGTGCATTGTCCTGTTGGAACAGCAAGTTCCCTTGCCGGTCTAGGAATGGTAGAACGATGGGTTCGATGACGGTTTGGATGTACCGTGCACTATTCAGTGTCCCCTCGACGATCACCAGTGGTGTACGGCCAGTGTAGGAGATCGCTCCCCACACCATGATGCCGGGTGTTGGCCCTGTGTGCCTCGGTCGTATGCAGTCCTGATTGTGGCGCTCACCTGCACGGCGCCAAACACGCATACGACCATCATTGGCACCAAGGCAGAAGCGACTCTCATCGCTGAAGACGACACGTCTCCATTCACGCCTGTCGCGACACCACTGGAGGCGGGCTGCACGATGTTGGGGCGTGAGCGGAAGACGGCCTAACGGTGTGCGGGACCGTAGCCCAGCTTCATGGAGACGGTTGCGAATGGTCCTCGCCGATACCCCAGGAGCAACAGTGTCCCTAATTTGCTGGGAAGTGGCGGTGCGGTCCCCTACGGCACTGCGTAGGATCCTACGGTCTTGGCGTGCATCCGTGCGTCGCTGCGGTCCGGTCCCAGGTCGACGGGCACGTGCACCTTCAGCCGACCACTGGCGACAACATCGATGTACTGTGGAGACCTCACGCCCCACGTGTTGAGCAATTCGGCGGTACGTCCACCCGGCCTCCCGCATGCCCACTATACGCCCTCGCTCAAAGTCCGTCAACTGCACATACGGTTCACGTCCACGCTGTCGCGGCATGCTACCAGTGTTAAAGACTGCGATGGAGCTCCGTATACCACGGCAAACTGGCTGACACTGACGGCGGCGGTGCACAAATGCTGCGCAGCTAGCGCCATTCGACGGCCAACACCGCGGTTCCTGGTGTGTCAGCTGTGCCGTGCGTGTGATCATTGCTTGTACAGCCCTATCGCAGTGTCCGGAGCAAGTATGGTGGGTCTGACACACCGGTGTCAATGTGTTCTTTTTTCCATTTCCAGGAGTGTATTTAAATAAGAAAATAGTCGACTAACATGACTCTGTCTTTCTCTCTCTCTCTCTCCCTGCGCACGCGCGCGTGAGTGTGTGTTCTTATGAGTGATTGGAAAATAAAATCTGATTTTTCACTGAGATAAACAACTTACATCTCATAGCAGCAACACTAGCTACCAGTAAATGCTCTAAGTGTCCGTTGTCATTCGCACTGTACGCATATTAATATAATCCCTTCGCAGAACTGAATCCTGGTTTTCAAACCATTCGCCTCCTTTGCTTGCACACGTTTTTGTGATAAGGGTGCAATTTCTGCTACACGGGTAATCTTGACATTGCTTTTTTTGAAACTGTTTCCTCATGAAGAAGTTGAAAATTTCCTCTTCTCCTACACGTCCCAAGACTAGCTTCCCAAATCTTATTGTGCAAAAAACTATTTGTGGAGAATCTTCTGTGCTGTGTGTGGCATGGAAGTCCCAGATCCAGGTAAGTTTTAATCTGCTGGGATAAGTGTATTTCAATTAGGACGATGCCTCTTCCGGTGGTTCTCTCTGTCCACTCGTTTGGATTTCAGGTCACAATATCCTGCTACCTCATAGATTAAATTAATGTTTGTGTATTCCTGTAACATGTAATGCTCCTCCTACGCCAATCAGTTATGAAATATAAACAGATGTAATATGTAACCGGGATAATAGGAAACGCGAATTTTTTTTCCAAAGCAGCTTAACCGTTGGTGGTTCCACCACATTCGCAGTTTGCAAATACACGGTCCTCACATGTGTTGTTCATTAGACACCTTACGTCACCTGAGATACTCATTTCTGACCGACAGTTTTGAAAACTGGCTGTTACATTAGCAACATTCACTATTTTATCTGAAACTTTGAAACTTTGAATATTGATTTATTTCACGCATTAGTTGAGTAGATTCTCTGCAAAGATACATTTCTCTACCCCGTTATCGATTAAGAACAGCATATCTGGTTTTTGAGCGTGTCTGTGAGGTGTTCAGGAAGTAGTATTTGAGTTCTGGCTGCACTGGCTTACAAGATCGCTCCCAGCCTTGCTGGATTCTATATGGCGAGTTTGAAGAATCACATTGTCTTCTGGTGTGGTTGGATTATATCTTGTTTTGCACTCTGATCGAGCATTTACCTTTTAGCAGCTCTGCAGTGTTTTAAGGTGTACTTCGACGGTTTGCAGTGTCAGTACATTCGTAGTAGGAGTTTCCTCTTCGGTCACGGAAATCGTACGGTTCGCGCTTAAATACGTTCTCATTTCGCGTCGCAAAATTAAAGGTAGAAAATTTCACTGGAACTTTCCTGGCTTGAAATCTTGTCTCCCACGTGGGAATCTGTTCTTTGTGTTTCGACGAGGAGAGCAGGCTTCGATACTTGGTACATAATCTGTCTGTTATGTCATTCATCCGACTGGTAGAACATTTAACTTTGTCACAGCCCGTACCAATGACGCTCTGTTAATGTTTTGCGAATTTTATAGATTTTGCTTTGTTTGATTTTCTCGCGTGTTCGAACTGTGTTTGCACGTATTTTATTAGCATTAATTCTATACTTCCTGCAGTTTTTAACTGTATTTGGAGACAATGATATGCACTTATATTTAAGCGTACTGTCAAATCAATTTTCTGTTGCCAGTCATTTTCCTATTTAACAAAGTTTATGTCGACTTGCACTCAGTAATCAGTGTACGACCATTCGAAGCTAAGCATACTACTTTCCTTTCACAGCTGGTAGAATGTTACGGATTCCTCACTGTGATTGATACCAAAAATTGATTGGATCGCAGTGAATATTATAATTCGCGTTTCTATGCATGATGTTTCAGCAAAAATGTAGGAGTTGGAGATGATGTAGCTGGTGGAATGGTAGTCCTTCATGATATATGAAGTGTGATTAGTTGAAGTAATTGCGAGCTATGATAACAGTTTGGGACCAAAAGCCCACAACCTTGCACGAAGCTGTAAGCCACGTGGCTTTTCCACACATGGTGAGATATTTGTTACGATTATTGTGCTTCACTTAAATTCATTTTCCTTTTCATATGCGCTTAGTAAATCGTTGAAAAAAAAAGTAAGTGTTCATTGTCTAGGTTAATTGCTACAAACTCTTTGCAGTCAGGTAGCATTACTAGATGTGTAATTGCATTTTAAAATCTAGCTGGGACCTTAAAAGTTGCTGTTCACAAAATATTCATTTCAATGGGCTCGATCTTCTGTGTACTGTTGACCCCAAACGTTTTGGACATTTTGTAAAACAAACATGCCTTAAGTTGAAACTTCCGGGCTGAGAGGCCGTGGTCGATGTATAAAATTTCCACCTAACGTTTCGTCTCCATCTGCGGGAGACATCTTCTAAGGTCGTCCGGCTACTGCTACTGAGGCTCCAGGTACTCTCGCATTTATAAAGCGCATAGAGGGCACCACCATTCGTCACGTGATGCCGACGGTATTTCTATCTTTGGAGTCGTCATTCTCGATTAAGGGTAATCATTTGTCATACTACTGGCGCAACGTCGACATCCATATTTTGTCTAACTTTAAAACTTCCTCTTTTCTATTAAAATTGTTATGGTGTTTGTGAATCTCTGTTGCTTCTTTATACAAGCGCGCATGATAATGGGATGTAGCACGAACATACAAGCGCGCATGATAATGAGATGTAGCACGAACATCCCATTATCATGCGCACTTGCATAGAGAAGCAATAGAGATTCACAAACACTATAACAATTTTAATAGAAAAGAGGAAGTTTTAAAGTTAGACAAAGCATGGATGTCGAAGTTGCGCCAGCAGAATGACAATCGATTACTCTTAATCGAGAATGATGACTCCAAAGATAGGCATACCGTCGGCAACATGTGACGAATGGTGGTGCCCTCTATGCGCTCTATAAATGCGAGAGTACCTGGAGCCTCAGTAGCAGTCCCCGGACGGCCTCAGAAGATGTCTCCCGCAGATGGAGACGAAACGTCAGGTGGAAATTTTATACATCGACCACGGCCTCTCAGCCTGGAAGTTTCAACTGAAGCCTACATTGTATGATTAAGCATGCCTTAAGTATTTTAAAGTCAAGCGTTGCCAAGTCAGAAAGATGTCGCAAGTAGAAAGAAATAAGAGCTTTGTAACGTACAAACGGTGCGACAGCGCATGTATGCTGAACAGAGGGACATAGCTCAGAGCCAAGTGGACAAGACCGGTGGGCGACCTCTTGGATAGCTGCATCTTCTGGCTCAGCGGTACTCCTTTAGGCGCATCGACGGACAGTGTGAATCGCACAAGCGTTTCATTCACTTGCACAAGTTCTCTTCTGTCTGGATTGTTGCCAGCCCTCTTATCTTATTGGCCGGCATTACGTATTTAAGCTGAGAGTTCCCTACGAACGGTATTCGTGGCCGCGACTTTCAGCAACGGTGAAATAGACTAGATACATTTGCTGCAGCTAAAGGCAACCGTAGTAAAAAAAATTGTTTCAGATCTTTTACTCTAAATGACTGGCAATAAACTAAACTCCAGACTAAGTTTTACACGTAGAAGTTACGTGATTGGATAGTTAAAACACCTGAATCTACGAGGCATCATCATAATGACGACAGCAGTTTCTTTTCGAATTTGTGAACAATTTTTGGTAAGTAATGAAAAACACAGTTAAATATAAAGTAAAAAATACACTGTTTCATTGTTACGCAATGCTTTGTGGGAACTTAAACAGATCCTCGAAAATATTCCTGGAAAGCCTGAATTTTTAATATGTGGTGCTATATGCACTATCCTGGTTACGAATGATTACCTTATCAGGGCGTATTGTATCATATGGAAAGATTTGTAGTTTACTTTCGTATGGCAGACGGTTACGAAGTTCGTTACCACCGGTACAGTAAGACGAAAACAACTCTTAATTTAAGAAATAATTCTTAATTTCTGTAGGTGATATGTTAGTTACCCGTGTTATCGCCAAGGAAGGAATTTATTTTAATTACCAGAACGAGCCCTACAATCAGAGACCTGAATACCGTTTCTCAATCAGACTGGTACACGTTCTCAGGATCCAAATACCGGTCGTATACCTGGCACGTGGCTCATCATTTGATAACCACAGCCACTGTGGACACATTGGACTTTGATTCTTATCTGCAGCAGCAACACTGGGTCTTGTAACAAAGATGCGGCAGAAAAGACCGTGGGCTGGTGCTAAGAAAGAGCTGTTATTTAATTTTTTCCGTTTCAGGTATGAAGAAATTTATTTTTAACAATTGAAATTAAAAAAGAAGAAGAAGAGGCGAAAAGAAGAATAATAGTGGTCTAAAGGTAAGATCTTTGATTAATTATGGTCAGACAATGATTTCGAAATGAGATACAGGAGTTTAAAGCATACCCAATGGCAGATATATTCTTGGACCACAATTTGGTAATAATAAAGAGCAGACTGAAGTTTAAGAGACTCATTTGGACGACCAGTGTGGAAAACATTTGCGTACTGAACTGTTGAGAACTGATTATGTGCGTCATAAGTTGTCTAAGGTAACGGATTCTACGAAATGAATACTAAAGATAAAATTCAGTTGAAGAAGAGCGGACATGTCCTACAAGAGAAAGCACAGATTTTGGACAGGCAAATTTAAGTACAAGGGAAGTAACTGCGAAGAAACCTAGGGTAACAGAAGAAACACTACAATTAATTAACGGAGAAGGGAGGTACAAAAATTTTCAAGGGAATATACACAATATAAGTTACTCAGGAATGAAATCAATAAAAAGTACAGAGCAACCAAGGCGAAACGACTGCAGGAAAAATATGAAGCAACCGAAAAAGAAATGGTCGATAGAAGGACTGATTCAGCATATAGAAAAGCCAAGAGTAACATTATGGCTGCACTGGGAGTTCAGCTGTTAAACCCCCAAGATAGATCGTTTAGGTGATAGGAGTACACTGAAGACCTCTACGAGAGAAGGACCTGTCTGTTGGCGCGATAGAAGAAGAAGACGGGAGTTATTATGGAAGACATGCGGTATCCAGTACTAGAGTCAGAGGTTAACAGAACTTATAAAAGACCTGAGATCTAAGAAGGCAGAATTCTAGGACAATATTTGTTCGGGATTTCTGAAATCATTGGCAATATAGCAACTAAGATACTACTCAGATTGGTCTGTAGGATGTATGAGACCACAGACATACCAACAGACTTTGGGAAAAATATCATCCAAACAATCCCGATGATAGCGAGACATATGTGTGAGAACTATGGCACACTAAGCTTAACGGTTCATGCATCCAGTTTACTGACAATAATGGTAAACGGAAGAATGTTTGGTTCTAGAAATCGCAAAGGTACCAAAAGTGGCTAAATCGCTCCAGGCAAATGCCGGGATGGTTCCTTTCAAAGGGCACGGCCGATTTCCTTCCCCGTCCTTCCCTAATCCGATGAGACCGATGACCTCGCTGTCTGGTCTCCTTCCCCAAACAACCAACCAACCAACCAAAAGTGGCAGTTCGGACGTTGCGATTGATAATGGAAGCAAGACAAGAAAACACAAGGTACGTTCAGAGGATTTGGTGACATAAAAATAAGTCCAGCAGTGTAAAATAGTGTAAGATGCTGTAAACTTTAAGAAAAATCGAAAGAAGTTAGAGGGATAACTAGTAATAATAAAACTAGAGGAATAACGAGTAATAATAAAACACATGTAAGAACCAAGAGGGAACAATAATAATGGAAGACCAAGAAGGAAGTGCTGGGATTAAAAAGCATGCACTCCTTTGCTCCTACTGTTCACGTAAACAGCCATGAAGCAACGAAGGCAATTTAGTAAAAGTTAGAAGTACATAATATGGATTGACAGTAAACTAAAGCAGGACGAAAGTAATGAGCAATATCAGAAATGATGTTAGGGACTCAATGAGACCGTTACTAGATACATTGCTCCCTGCGTGAAGCCTTCACAAAATGCTATCTATGGCTCACTCATGACTTACAGGGGGACCATTCGAAGTATTCCCTCACCGATTTCATTGATATTGATAGGGTGTGTAGAGCACGACTAGGACTTCAACATGTGTAAAGAGGAAAACACAACACTCAACCGTTTTCTAGAAAATCGAAATTTACTTCAAATGGTCGATAATATGCAACGAGCTAGTAACCGAGTGAATAACGCTTAGTTTCATAGTCGCGAGGCCTATGGATCGAATATCGCTGCTGCTACTAACTTTTTTGTGATTTATTTGAACCCGTATTCGATGCTGTGCTTCGATATGCGTGGTACGCCGCAAAAATTGTGTGACGACCGAGAACCGTTTATGAACGTAAACCAAGTGATTTTTTGCAGTAGAAACACTGACAAAAACCGTAGACATGAAAAAATTCAGCTTTCCTTACATTTGATGTATATCGCGGTAATTACTGTTTTCCATGTGTCTATAGTGAATAACATCCTGATTCGTCCAGTGATACATAGGTTACTCATTGTAAAAAAAAGCACTCCGTCTTCAGGCCACGAGTGGCCTACCGGGGCCATCCGACCGCTGTGTCATCCTCAGTGGAGGATGCGGATAGGAGGGCCGTGGGGTCAGCACACCGCTCTCCCGGTCGTTGTGATGGTATTCTTGACCGAAGCCGCAACTATTCGGTCGAGTAGCTCCTCAATTGGCATCACGAGGCCAAGTGAACCCCGAAAAAATGGCAACCGCGCATGACGGCCTGGATGGTCACCCATCCAAGTGCCGACCACGCCCGACAGTGCTTAACTGCGGTGATCTCACGGGAACCGGTGTATCCACTGCGGCAAGGCCGTTGCCAAGTTACTCACTGTACTTGTCAAAAATGCAAATGCAATGATATAAATAAAATGACCTCGCTGGTCTGACTGTTATCGTGTATTATTTTTTTTTTCATTTCCAGTCTCCTTACGAGAAAAATCTTTTTCTCCTGTTAAAAATTATGAAAATAGTAAATGAACGATTATATGCTGGTATTTTTCACGGTCCTAATAAACCTGATGTTAGAACTAAGTGAAGATGAAGAAAAAATAGGAAGTGGCAGCAATATTCGGTCTAGATACCACGTGCTTATGAAGCTATGCGAACATGCTTACTCGTGAACGCTAGTGGCCCTGCAAAGCATACAGAATATGCTCACCTATCATTTTCAAACACGATTTTCACAAAAACTGCTGGGAGTTGCATGTTCCTATTCACATATGTTGAAGTCCTATCGCGCCCTACACACCTTGTCAATACGAATGAAAGCGATGAGAGGAAGTTCGAACGGTCCACTCGTTAGTCCAATTAAACTTTTCGGCCCCACCGGATCGCCAGCTGCGGAGGAACAGTCACTCTGGTGCACGGGTTGGACGTGTCGCAACCAGGCTAGACGTGTCTGCGAGCGTCGCCAGCCTAGGCGAACCGTGAGCCGTAAATCACTGCGCCCGTCCGCGGGCGTGACGGCCGCCTAGTGTCAAAGGCTGGGAGGGTGGGAGGAGGGGAGGGGGCAGGCCGCGGCCCAGACTGCCAATTGCGGCTCGCGCCGCGTATCCTCATTAACGCGGCCACTCACACTTGGCCATGCCGTTCTCTCCCTACCTCAACTTTCGTCTGGTGTACATTCCTTCTCTACGCATTCCAAATGGCTAACACTTGTAGAAGATTGTCGGCGATTTCGAACATAAAACTACACTACATGACAAAGAAACTGAAGCACCCGGAAGAGATGGTCGGGCGTCAAAGTAACATTAGTGCGTATGTAAATGATTCGAACTGCATTCTCCATGACATACTAAACGGCCACCAGCGTGCATTGGTGCTGCTCATGTTTAGTGTCGTTATCAGTCCTAATAAAGCATGCAAGTGGCTTGAGTCACTTCAGATGTTGCGTGATCACTGTGAAGGGCATACTGCGACATCAGCACCTGGCACACTTTGAAGGGAGCCTCAATGTCGGCCTTCATTTGGATGGCAGATAAGATAAAGCAATATCTAGATTTGCGGTGCATTTGAATGTGACAGTGGTCCATTGTTGCACTGCATGGGAAACCACGTTCATCGACAAGGTTCCAGTCGACCACATCTGACCATTACAAGTTAGGATCGTCGTACTGTGCTCCAAGTATGTCGTTACCCCTTCACAACCGTGCCTGCCATCTGAGAACAAGTAAAGGACTCCCAACCAACACCCTTGGTAGGAGACTATCTGTAACCGGACTAGGGAACTACCGTTTCATGTGTAGGCTACCGTTAACACCACGACACAAACAGCGACATTTGGAGTGGTGCTGTGATCGGGAAACGTGGACTATTGCGAATGATGTCACATATTGTTCAGCAATGAATCACGTTTCTACACTACCCAGATGACCATCGTCAGCGACTACAGAAGCGAATGGGGAGAGGTCCCATTCTTGCAGTGTTTTGGAGAGGCACAGCATTGTTACTCGAGGCACCAGAATGTGGGAAGCCATTGTGTATGATTTCACGTCAGGGGTGACAGTGATTGAGGGAAATTCTGCGTCCTAACATGTTGCCTTTAATGCAACAGTATCTTGGTGCCGTTTCTCAGAGGACAACGTTCACCCGCACATGGCACTTCTCTGTATGAACTGTCTGCGTGATTCTGAGGTACCCCTGTGGTGAGAATGGGCCCCACATTTGTCCCCTATACAACATGTATAGAACCAGCTCGGACATTGACTGGACCCCAGTTCCAGTATAGTATCCGGGATGTCAGGGACCAGTTACAAGGGACATGGGCCACATTGTCTCACGTAAATGGTACAACGACATTATGGAAGCCTTCCAAACGGAATCACTGCATGCATCCAGGCCAGAGATTGTGGAACGTCATAGTGGTAAGTGGGCTAATAATGCTAAGTTCGTTGTAAACTTGCTTATTTTTTTTTTTCTTTTATAATCTTATGGGACTTAACTGCTGAGGTCATCAGTCCCTAAGCTTACACACTACTTAACCTAAATTATCCTAAGGACAAACAGACACACCCATGCCCGAGGGAGGACTCGAACCTCCGCCGGGATCAGCCGCACAGTCCATGACTGCAGCGCCTTAGACCGCTCGGCTAATCCCGCGCGGCGAACTTGCTTCTGCTATCACTGAAATAACATCACCTACCCCGTCAACCGATGAAATTTCACGTCGTGTCCTCCTCCCATTCTGGGTACTAAAATGTATCTTCAGACAGTATCCCTACCACGTCTCTAGTTAAGACAGACAATTTTGTATCTCTTTAAAGCGACGCTTATGGTTGACAGGCTGCACAGGCCCGAAGACTGGCGTCAACTCCAGAGGATAGCTGTGGCGTTCAAGAACCATCCTCATCGACGACTGTAGAACAACTTCCCACAGCTCGGGGATAAACAACAAAGCAAGCCCAAGATAAGTACATTACTTAAGGGATGTTGAAGGCCAAGAAAATGCTCTATCACCCCTCAATGTGTATCAACCCCTCTAATGCAGGTTGTGCTCGATGTGACGCTACATTGTCCTGCTTACCATGCTCGTCTCCAGTGAGTGCACACGAGCTTCCCACAGGTGTACGTGTCATTGAGTTGTGACAGCCCAAACCAGTCATTTCTGCTTCCTAGTCTGGAACCTCCGTCGGCATACTGACAATAGACTCACAGTATATTATAAAGCTTGTTATCAAAAATAAATCACAGTTCGAAATAATACCAATATAATGCGGAAAGCAGAAATGCCTTACACCATCCATCACTGGTTCAAATGGCTCTGAGCACTATGGGAGTTAACTTCTGAGGTCATCAGTCCCCTAGAACTTAGAACTATTTAAACCTAACTAACCTAAGGCCATCACACACATCCATGCCCGGTTCCAGACTGTAGCACCTAGAACCGCTCAGCCACCCATCCATCACTACTCAGCCTTAGTATGGCACAGGAAGTAGTGAGGATTGAGCCGTAAAAATCTTTGACCAGTTATCCAATGAGGTAAAAAATGTAACACATAGTAAAAATAAGTTGAAACACAAACAGAAACGTAGCTGTTTGTCAGGTACTACTCATTCTAGTTCATATTGCAATTTCTGAATGTGTGTATGTGCACACGTACGCACTCAGTTGTGTGTGTGTGTTTAAGATATATATATATATATATATATATATATATATATTAGTCCCCTTAATCTGTATGTCACCACTGGGCTCCTCTGCAGACCTTATTTCGTATTCAACCTTCGATGTGTATCGACGTGTAAAGAAGATCAACAGTCAGTGGTAGTGTTTCTGAGATGACACTAATTTCTCTGTAATGTTATCAAAATTACTCGGCTGAGGTGGTTGTTTTAAGTGGTATATATAGCAGAGGGTGCTGGATGGCTTACTAACAGACCGTTTTTGTCGAGCTTTGAATCAGCGAATGACGTGATGCACTGTAAGCCGGTTCTTATGTTACAAACTAGCTTATTATGGAACAAGCCTTCCATATGCTCTTGCCCACAGTTCTTGATACAAGTACAGTCCGTTTTACCAAACTGAGGACACTAATGCTATATCACTTAAGCAGTTACCTATCGTAGCATTTAGTAAATAAAAGATAAAGAAGACGGTTTAATAACGAGATAAGAAAACGAAGGCAGCCCTTTGGGAATTGTCATGACTAACGTAATTAATTACATTACTGGATGCCTAGAATAAAAGTTGTTATGAACTAGGAACAAAGCAACACCAAAATGCTTTTCATGGCTCGTGGACGTTATGTGCCTGTTTTAATCTACGGCAGACTTCTGAAATACTTTGACGTTTAGCACAGTTTCACTCTGTAAAACAGAGCATGATAAATATCTTGATAGCAGCTACAAAGTCCTTTGCTAATCTTGTTGATACTGGCGCGCTTGAGATGACAAGCAAAAGGGCAATGAAACTGAAATGTATTTTGGATGAACAATGAACTCCACCTGGGTTATTTAAACATGTGGGATATCAGCGGAATCAAAAGAAGCTCTGGAAGCCTGGATTAACCTCACAATGTGAGAAAACCTGTATGGACGTTGGGGGAAGCTGGTTCCTGAGACGAAACGAATACACCGCATACTGCAGGTTGCGATTCATTGTGTTAGTAGCCGATTTCGGTTTTGACAGGAGAAGCGTGAGAATATTGCCAAAATGAGAGAGGTAGGATAAAATCCAGCGATGTTGAAGAATAGGAGGTGTTGTCAGACCAATAGACAATATAAAATTAAATGTTTCTCTATAAGATTAATATTACTTTAAAGTAACGTTTCTCAGTCAGCGTTTCGTGGAACGGTGGTGTTCAGCGGGAAGTGAATAAGTTCTCCGCTGAAATCTATTAAAAACTTGGTCTTTTTCCGACATTCTGTCGATACTAATATCTTTTTAAAATGTTTTATGATTTCTTTGTTAATAATATCTTCTTAAAATGTTTTATGATTTCTTTGTTAATAGTAATGCTTTAAAAGTAAAGTAATTATTGATTAAAACAATTTTTTATTTTTTAAAATTTTAATAACTTTCAAAATAAACCAGATGTTCCATGAAAGTACGAGATGTTGAAGGTGTTCCGTCCGAGGAAAAGTTTGGAAACCCCTACTCTAGAGTGACAAACGCAGCTAAGCTAATTTAGGTCAACTGATATAAAATGAATTATGTTAAGAGAAAGAAATAGGAATATTTCAGTAGATTTCATTGTGTTACTTATTGTCGGATTCAAATTCTCTCCATTAACTATTAAAACATTTAAAGTTGTTTACAATGCAACACTTTTTCTTGAGAAATATTTACACATACAGTGAACGGATAAGCGGAAATTTTAAGGAAGTGAAGGGCGGCGGTAAATACACCAGTATTACTACGTAATTTCCCAAACTGTGCGAGATTAAGTGAAGCTTGTCTAAGCGACATACTTTCAGGTTTCGGCAGAAAATTATCCAAGAAGAGAAATTCTGGGAGCACTGACGGCCAGTAAATCGCTATCTGGACGGTAGTTCTTATCCATGAGTGTAACAGGAGCAGAGGGCCACGTGGCTCAGACAGGAGTGATGTTGTGTTTTGGTGTTTCAGAGCGCTAAATTAGGAGGCCATCAGTACCCTTGTACGAAATAAATAGAGAAAGAATAATATATACTAAAGAATAATATATACTAAAGTCAAGTTGCATCAACAAATACAGCACAATACCCAAGAATTTAAGATACAACGTCGACACGCAGAGGATCGTAGCAGACAATCTATGGAATGCAGATAAAAAGCCAGCAAACAGATACATTCAAAATGGCCGAAATTACTGTCACCGGCTGACTATTTAAAATGAAGGGTGACCCAGTCACTATGCAAAGCATTAAAATCTCACACATAGTATTTTGCTGAGGAGCCCTGACAACACATCGAACCTTAAAATACGTGCCACACAGATATTTTCTCACTTCGCCAAATGAAATACAGTTTAAAATCTGCTATATCGACCAGCGTTCCGCATCCTTGCCACATTGATAGGTCCTCCCGCCGTAAGAGATAGCCATGTGTCAGTGGGCAGTGGACCACTCTTATCCCTGTAAGGGCTAGTTTCTCAGCTCGTCGTGGCCAGAAGGAGATAAGCCATGGTCACACTGTTCTTTTCACTGAATGCAGCTTATTTCCACTCATTTATAGTCACTGAGCGTCCCGCAAAAACGTGACCATCCGAGTAAAGTATGTGGTGACTGTTCGCAGGTGGACTGAACAGCGAGCAAGAGGTTGAAAGGGGAAAGCCTCCTTGGGAGCCGCATCAGGTAGTTCGTTTCAACGGATCGCTATGTGCCTTGGAACCCAGCAAAAAAATGGGCCCTTTGAGAATCAGAGAAGATGAGGAATTACTTGCCACAAAGTCTTCTGACCTGCTCAAATGATCTCCGGGTAATAAATAATTCCTCACAGTTAAACGCTGTGGGAGCCCTCGGAGAACACGACTGAGCAGCCGATGAAGTTCCCCTGCTTAGATACACCAGTGTAAACACTAATAAAATCTTAGGTGCAATTCTTCCTGTACCCTTTCAATTGTAAAATTAACATGGCCTCTTCAGTAGCCAGGGTGATCCCCTACTCTACTCCTGGCTTTGGACCTTAATTGCATCCATTTATAGCATCTCAAGGCTCTTCGTCATATGCTAGGTTGATAGAAGTCCCACAGCGACAAGTCTAGCGCGATCATGGAATGTGCTATTGTAACATGTAACAGCCATTATGTACTTGTCAGGTGCTTAGACAATCAGTTCAAGATTAACTTACACATTTGGCTGCCAAAGAAAAAGTCTCCGTGGTCTTTCCCAGGGTAACTAGCTGGGTTAAGGGTTTCATTTAAAGTCTGCATTTCGGCAACTGCAATGGCTACCGGAACTGAAAATGGAGAGTGATTACTGGAGACTGCTGCCGCGCGAGGAACAGTGTGGGCTTTATAGGCGTCAGTCGGTCGCCATTGCCACACAGTCTGGCTGGAGTCCAGGCAGATGGCGAGTGGAACCGACGTCGCTGTTCGCAGAACCTCGTGTACTTTTAGAAACAGTTTGGCACAAGGGAACCCAGAATCCCCGTGAATTGTGAAAAACTATTGTCGTACATTGCCTGAAACAGATTGTATCTTTAGAAGGAATGCAAATTTCCCACGTTGTGGGGAATGAAGTATTCCTGTAATGGGTTTCTAATAACCAGTGATAAACAGGTTATAGATGTAATTAAATTTTCCTGCAGACATTTAAGTTTCACCTGTATCTACGATAATGATGCAAGCTGGAGAAATGAATTAAAATTTGTAGCATGGCCATGACGTGAACCCAGGTCTCCCTCTTGATAGGCACTACAGCACCTCAGCATTACAGCCAACATAGCCACACGGACTACCGCAGGCCAATGCCCCCCTTCACTCAAACTTTAGTTCATACTTTCAGCTTATTTTAGATTGTGTTCGGGAGGGCATCGGACTACTGGACTACCGCTATGTTGGCTATAATGCTATAGTGGTGTAATGGCTAGCATACCTGCCTAACAAGCAAGAAAACCTGGGTTCACATCCTGGCTATGGTATAAATTTTAATTCATTTCTTCAGTTTCTATCATTATCGTACATAAACAGGTTAAGCATGAAAAGAATGACGTAAGCTAAACAAAATAACTCTTGATCTGCTTCGGTACTCAACTGGAGCATTTTCTAAACAACTATATCTATACTTCTATAAACTCAGCGAGAAACAATAGAAAAACGGAGGGTTCCTTTTACAGATGAGAGCGTCTCCCTGTCTTGTATGATTCCTGCATGAAGTCAGAGAAAAGTGATTTTTTCAGAATCCTCCAAAACTTTTCCCATTGTTCTTACGCAAGATATATGTGAAGGCAGTAGAGTTCCTGGAGTTTGTGAGTTCCGCTTTACCAGGCAGCGACGTTGCATAAAGACCACAGTACCTCACTCATAAATAAAGGTTTGGGACATACAAGAGTGTTTTAAAAATATGTAGGATTACTCGTGCTAAAACTGTCAGTGACTCAGAAGGAAACTGAATAAATAGGCATAAAAGAATTTGATCATTTGCCCAGAAACTTAAAATGTGTGATAGAAAATAAGAATAACTTCCGCATCTAAACTGCATTTGTTTCTTGTGGACAATTCGTTCTATTCTTACCGAACACAGATAGCACGTATTTGTGTAGTGTGAAATAGACAAACATGTTTAATTTCTTGTTATACTTCTGTTTCATTTGTATGACAAGTAATGAAAGAGATAAATATGTTTATTTTTAATAAATTTGAGTTGCCAAATTATTTAGTAATCTGCAAATTGTCAGAATGGAGCCGTACTCTCAACGATGTCATTTATATATGTAGTGTGTTAAAAAAAAAATTTCCATTTTTTGAGAGGTGGTAGTATGGAGCAAAACAAGAAAAAAATGTTAAGAAAAAAAGGACTGTATAATGCATACGTTAAGAGCTATGAGCACTTCTCTATCTTCGTTACGGTAAAACACATCTCTTCTACTACAGTCTCTTTAGTACAACAATGACCTACAGAATGCAGTAAACAAATGCTTGAACAAATCAGAGAATTATTACTGTGAAACAGCAGAGTTTCTAATGTAATCTACTTCCTTTACACAGGACCTACACTTGTGAAGCATCACTAAAGGTGGTGCCTGTATTGTCTCCATCTAGTAACCCATGCTTCTGTCCGACGTGTTAAGGGACCACGCACAACGGAATCATGCACAACTTGAAAAACTCCGGGTTGGTGACGGGTGCGCTGGCGAGCGTCGACGAAGAGTTCTGTGAGTGTTTCTACACAATTAATGAGGCTTTCATACACCAAAGATTTCAGCCCACAATCAAAAATCCAAAGAATTAAGGTCAATGGCACGACATTACCTGGACCTTCACGACTAACCCATCGCCCATTAAATGTCTGTGTGTGGTGTTTTGGGACATACTGAGAAAATCTGCTGGTGCAGTTACTGCCCGTCATCCATGTGGAGCACGTATTGGACACGCCTCGGGCTTTTAGTACTCAGCCGGCCGTGGTGGCCGAGCGGTTCTAGGCGCTACAGTCTGGAACCGCGCGACCGCTACGGTCGAAGGTTCGAATCCTGCCTCGGGCATGGACGTGTGTGCTGTCCTTAGGCTAGTTAGGTTTAAGTAGTTCTACGTTCTAGGGGACTGATGACCTCAGAAGTTAAGTACTATAGTGCTCAGAGCCATTTGAACCATTTTGAACCCAACCAGGGGGCAACATAGTTAGTAATGCCATTTTATGCAAGAGATCAAAGAGTTTTCAATTCACCACACGATATAAGAGAGGGCCTGATGTCACTATAGTGCCAGCTTAAATAAATAAACAAATAAATAAAATTAAAACACGGAGAGTGTGATGACTGCCACTAGTATCAGTTGGTGCACATTGTCAACACTGGTGTTGGCCTTGATAGCTGTCGGACTCTCCACATTTTAGATTTTGAAGACGGTCAAATACACCCGAAAGAGGCCACAGGAAATACATGACTTGAGCAGTGTCTTGTTTGTGAAATTTGGTGTCCATTCAACTTTGTACTCTTCGTGCTTGTGCTGTGGTGCTGAAAATGGGAAGTTTCAGCTGCGGAAAGTTGCAGGCAGCGAGATGAGCCACTTCAGCGGGTAACTCTGGATATATCTCATCTTTCCACTTAGCTGAGAAGTGGGCGGCTGGAGGGGATACATCGCCGCTCCGGAGTGGGCCGTAATTATCGCTGCCGCCGCCGCCGCGGCGCACCCCCTGACCGGCACCGAGCGCAGCGGTATAAATTGCATCGGACGCTCGGCCCCGCGCCAGCCACCCTCCAATTTTTTTTCCCCCTCCCGAGCGGAAAAGAGGCTTAACGGATGGGGAAAGCGAATTATTTGCTCCAGTGGCGGCAGACAATGGCGGCAGGAGGTCGCGAAATGGCTACAGGGGGTGGGATGCACGAACACTCTTCTAGGTGGAGGCTGGCGGGCTCCGTACAAGAAGATGTCGATCGCTCGCTTTGTGCCTAGTGACCCACTGGTACTCGTTCTCAGTATTCCTAGTCGCGCTTCAAATCGAGCTGCAAATTTCCCGTCCATTTCCGTGGTCCCTACACCATCCTGCTTTTATCTTCAACGATGGAGCAGAAGAGCGGCTAATGTGCTATACAGTTGATCAGACAGCAAAAAAAAAAAAAAAAAAAAAAAAAAAAAAAAAAAAAAAAAAAAAAAAAACTTCATTGACTACATGGAAATGTTTTTCATAAACAAAAAAATGTTTTTCACCGTCATCTGTACTGGACGCAATACATTTGGATTTGGCTCAGAGTGTCCTCTGTTTCCGTTTGCTCAGAAGAAAATCGTTTCAGCTCTGGATAATAGTCGTTCTTCAGTATATAGGACCTCTCAATTCAACGAAATGTTTTCCATCCATCTGTTTCATCAAGAGAGGAAGCAGAAAAAGACCGGAACTTTTCAATGACCGTGTGCTGTTGCCATGGTACTACCACGACCGATACGGGTAGGCATTCTGTTCTACGCTAGAGCCAATTTTTGCCCACTAACCTCTGTCGCTTCAATTTTCATTGCTGAACGTTGTAGTTCCGTTGTATAGTATGAGTGAGTATGTGTTTACCGTTTTTATAAATAGTGTATTGTGTTGTGAGTTGCATACTTCTGCCGGCCAGAGTGGCCGAGCTGCTCTAGGCGCTACGGTCTGGAACCGCGCGACCGCTACGGTCGCAGGTTCGAATCCTGCCTCGGGCATGGATGTGTGTGATGTCCTTAGGTTAGATAGGTTTAAGTAGTTCTAAGTTTTAGGGGACTGATGGCCACAGCAGTTAACTCCCATAGTGCTCAGAGCCATTTGAACCATTTTTTGCATACTTCTCAAATTCATTGTTTTAAAGTTATTTCGTTGCAGTTTCATCCTAGCTAACCCATCGTTTGCGCAGTTTTATTTTCAGAGTGTGCTGGTGCAACCACGTTCTCTCTCCATCCCCAAAGCTAAAGTACAACTTCCTCAGGTAAAACTATTACAAACTCACATGTGGTGCAAGGAGTGGTGAGAGCCAGTGAATCACCGCTTTCGACGGACGATAGCTTATTAGTCCAGGGAAGGACTTCGGGATATTATGCTACCGTTATCGAGAAAAGCTAGGTCAAAGATTCGGTCACAGAACCTGCTACTGGTCAAATTGAACCGTTAGCGCAATAGAAAGTTAAATTTTATTTTTACTGTAATGTGCTAGCCAAGAGAGAGGGGCAGAGGGAGTAGGAGGAGAAAAAGATATGGTGGGAGGGGTAGACGATCAGCCTGAGCGTGAGCGGAGGGGCCGAGATAGTTGCCGCAAAAGGGACTCAAGGGCTACTGTAATTCGTAGCATGGAGCAACCAGACATCAACCGAAATGCAAATTATTATGTCACAGCCTAGGCGATATATCGATACTCATCACATAGACGAGCACTACTACACTGGGCATGCAGATACTGGAGCAGCTAACCAAGACTCTCGGTAATAACTGAATGCTTCCAGAGAGGAACTTGTTTTGTGTTCGTGTGTACACAGTGTAGTGTGGGAAAAGAGGGTGATGCATACCGTCAGAACTGGCTCTCTGGTGCCTTTTCCTTTCCTAAGGCCAAATCAGAAGAAGAGAAATTTGTTAACATCGGGTATAGATTTAAGTGTCAGGAAGTCGTTTCTGAAAGTATTTGTATGGAGTGTAGCCATGTATGAAAGTGAAACACGGACGATAAATAGTTTGGACAAGAAGAGAATAGAAGGTTTCGAAATGTGGTGCTACAGAAGAATGCTGAAGATTAGATGGGTAGATCACATAACTAATGAGGAGGTGTTGAATAGAATTGGGAAGAAGAGGAGTTTGTAGCACAACTTGACAAGAAGAAGGGACCGGTTGGTATGACATGTTCTGAGGCATCAAGGGATCACCAATTTAGCATTGGAGGGCAGAGTGGTGGGTAAAAATCGTAGAGGGAGACCAGGAGATGAACACACTAAACAGATTCAGAAGGATGTAGGTTGCAGTAAGTACTGGAAGATGAAGAAGCTTGCACAGGATAGGGTAGCATGGAGAGCTGCATCAAACCAGTCTCAGGACTGAAGACAACAACAACAACAACAAGGCCAAATCTCAGCCTACTCTCCGCCATTACTAAATTGTGATCCGGATCTACGCCTACTCCCGAGTGCGCTCTACAATCCCATAGTTGATTTCGGGATCACCGTCTGTGAATGATGTAATCCAGCTGGAATGTTACCACGTCTCCAGGCCTTTTCCAAGTACACTTCCTCCTCGTGTGATTTGTTTAGCAGTATGATCGCCGACAGCGAGCAGCCCAGTTCGCGGAAGGCATTCATCCGCTACTGTGCTGTCACCGCTCGGCAGCCCACGGCGAGTGTCGCCCACGGCACACGGTTTTCTGACCTTGGCCTCAATAACGCCGCTTGCCGGCTGGCCGTCTTTTCGTACCGGCCGGCAGCCGCTGGCTCGGCAGCAAATGGCCCGAGGCCAGGAGCCGCGAGCCAGGCCTAAAAGATGCGACGACTAAAGGCGAAAGGAAACCTCTTCGCGTCTGTCGACGCATTTATTTACCGACGAAGAACTTTTGCACCTCTTTTTGCCGCATCTGAACTGCAACTCACAACAAAGTGCACTGGGCATTCATCTCTGAAGCAGCCTGCCATTTTCTGCACCCAATATAATTCCTGAATCCTTAAGAGATTTTCTGTAAAAAGTTTGATAGCCATGTTACTTACAGAAACGTTCCTTAGAACATTTTCTGCTACCGTTGTCGCTTTGATTATGAATAAACCAGTTCTACACCACCGTGCTACAGTGTCATTAAACATGGTATTGCCGATCATCTGCCGCGTCATTCTCAGACTGAAACTCACACGAGACATAACAGCAGAGGTGGACCTGTAGCAGCACGAATTTTGTGAGGCCACGTCGTGTAATTTCACGTTGAGAAGGCAATGCTGCTTGAAACACGAAACAAGTTCTGCGATATTTGGGCAACGTGTTGCGAAACCCATATACATTTGGATCTGTAAAGGGCAAGAACGCTCCCTATGCCATAAGAAGAATTTGGGGCACCCCGTATTGGAAGTCGTCGGTTTCAGATGAAGTCCATATTTGGTGTATCTTATGTTACAACTTGCACTCTCTGTTTATATGCTGTTTCTAATCACCAGCACATTGAAGATCTCTCCAAAACACGTCGTTTATGGTATGTTATTGTAATAAGGTGAACTAAAACGTTATATTGGTGTTACGACAGTCTCCCATTTTAAGGCAACAGTACGTCGAAAATTTATTAAATTCGTATTTTTCTTGGTAAGATTTTATTACAAACAAATGACAGTTAAAAACGTATCAGCAACATTACGCAAGTTCAGTGTAGCGTAGTGGATGTTGGCATCGAATTACAAAGTAATGTGTGCTGTATACAATTCCTTTTTATTCACTTTCACATTTTCTAAATTTTTCTTATTAATTAAATAGTAATATTTTGTGTAATATTCGACGTTTTCGACGTTATATGAATATAAGTGCACTCTCTCTCAGAAGTAAGTTTGTTCGATTTTGTGAACTTTTATATGCCGATGACCCTCCTGACTGGACAAGGAACTTCCGTTTTTGTGTTAGGACACGTCTCTAGATATTGAAATTTTTATTTATGAGTACTATAGATAGAAGAACATGACTAGCATATGGACAGAGGTGGAAATGTTTTTTTTTTATATCAGAGCTAACGTGAGACTTGTACAATTATTCATTACCGAAAATAGTATCCGCCCCCTGTAGCTATGTGGTCAGCGCGACAGAATGTTAATATTAAGGGTCCGGGTTCGATTCCCGGCTGTGTCGGAAATTTTCTCCGTGTAGAAACTGGGTGTCGTGTTGTCCTAATCATCATCATTTCATCCCCATTGACGCGCAAGTCGCCGAAGTGGCGTCAAATCGAAAGACTTCCATACGGCGAACGGTCTACACGACGGGAGGCCCTAGACACACTCAGTGTAGTTTTTGAGCCAGACTCTGCCGGCAGCTGCTGCTAGAGAGCTCTGCAATCGCAAATCGCGTTAACCAGCACGTACCATGTGACGCAGTTGGATTTCCTATTCGCGTCCACGTCAACATCAGCTACCTCGTCCCGTGTGAGAACGGCTTATGATATAGCTGGGCAGCAGTATTAGAAGTGCTTGTTGGCGCACCGTTCACAGATATTGAATTTTCTGAAAGGTGCAACCTTCAGTTGTTCTCACAAAGGTCAATTATCTACATTTAATTCCTTCCACACAGCAAGGAAAAGAACATATATAGTTGTACCAGATATCAAACCTGTGTGATGGGCATCTTCAAAACTTTTTCTGCTTTATTATAATTTTGTTTCTTGATCCTATGATTTACGTCACAAGACAAACTAAAGAAAGTTAAACCTAAGTTTATAGCATTTGTAGACTCGGAGAAAGCTTTTGAAAATGTTGACTGGATTACTCTCCTTGAAATACTGAAAACGGCTGAAGTGGAGAGGATATAAAATTCGGGGGTAAAATACGGGGAGTGAAAATTTATCTGCAACTTGTATGGAAACTATACTGAAGTTGTAACAGTCGAAAGACATATAATGGAACGAAAAAAAAAAAATGGTTCAAATGGCTCTGAGCACTAAGGGCGTTAACTTCTGAGGTAATCAGTCCCCTAGAACTTAGAACTACTTAAACCTAACTAACCAAAGGACATTACACACATCCATGCCCGAGGCAGGATTCGAACCTGCGACCGTACCGGTAGCGCGGTTCCATACTGTAGCGCCTAGAACCGCTCGGCCACTCCGGCCGGCTGGGACGAATAGTTCAGAGAGGAGTGAGACAGGGTTGTTGTTATTCAGTCATTAAAATGAGCACGCAGTAAAGGAAACCAAAGAGAGATTTGGAAGGGGAATTAAAGTTCAGGGAGCCGAAATAAATATTTGTGTTTTGCGGATGACGTTACAGTTCTCTTGGAGACGGCAAAAGAACAAAATGGATAACGAAAAGATGAATCAGATGACAAATCAAAAACAGCAAACAAGGGTAATGAAATGTATTCCAATTAAATGAAGTGAAGCTAGAGGAATATGACTATGAAGTCGATGTGTTTCTCCATGAGGACAGGGAAATAATTGATGGTAGGAAAAGTTGAGAGAGTATAAAATTCAGACTGACAACAGGAAGAAACGTGTTTCTGATAAAGAGAAATTTATTAACATCTAATGTATATTTAAGTGTTAAGAAGTCTTTTCTGGTTGTCTGGAGAGTAGCCTTGTACGGAAGTGAAACGTGGGCAATAGGCAGCGCAGACAATAAGGTGGCAAAATTTGTCTTTCAGAAGGGATCGCTTGATAGAAAACATCTTGATGCATCAAGAAATCGTCAATTTATTATGGAACGAAGTGTTAGGGATAAAAATTGTAGTGGAGTACAAAAGCGGGAATATACTAATTGTAAGCTGGCTCAAATGGATGTAGGTGACAGCATTTGTGCATAGATGCAGAGGCTTGCACAGAATAGACTAGCTTGAGACGTGCATCAAACAAGTTTCTGGACGGAAGACATAAAAAAGAGAATATCCACTTCAAAGACGTAACTAATTTCATAATTCTGAAATATATTTTTCCAAATAAGTGCTGACGGATGTTAGTAACATATGTTTGTCATGTAACACATGTCCTTAAAACACCTTCGATTTGTTCCAGTGAGCTTCTGATGGTCTCCCCATGTTCTGATTTTGTAAAGGTGCATATCGTACAAAATTAAGTGAATTGTGTAGAAGAGCTAAATAAGGTTGGATATGTCAGAGACCGAAGCTGGGGGCTTTCACATACAAATTACAAAGCCGAATGTTACTCGGATCTTCACTATCTCTGGTTTCACAAAACGGCAACAGCACTGTAGACATGGAATATATGACTCAAATGACACCGTGTATGTTAAAGATGCATTAGATTGTCCCAATAACGTTTCATTTAATTCTGAAAAAAACGTGAAAGAGAAGGTAACAGAGAAAACTGCATTCATGTGATATTATGCTTATGCGGAACGATAGCGCGGATCCTTATCAGATTAGTTTCGAGCGAAGGGGTGGCAGTTATCGCTTCGTAGGGCCACTAGGTGGGCAGGACTAAATGGAATATTCTGTATGCGGGATAGGGTCTTTGAAAGACCAGATTAACACTGATTGGAAGTCTCGACGTTATTCTCTGGCAGAAAGGAGGAATGTGACTACATAATAATGAAATCGTCGCATTACTCAAGGTACAAATGCATCTCGCACAAGAGGGGCACGGAAACTAAGGAAGGATATCAGTATTACATTACGTCAAGCAAGGAAGACAGGAAGGAAGATTAGGGGCCGTTACAGGCGTAACACAAGCTCAGGTTAGGAAGGAAATCGGCATGCCCTTTCAGAGGAGGTACTGCAGTATTTACCTTTAACGACTTAGGGGAATCCCGGAAAACCGAAATTGCCTTAACGGCCTTGCGAGAAAGTGAACAATACCACCGAATACGAGCCCAGTGACTAACCGCTGCACTACGTCAAGAAGACTTTTAATAACCTCATATACAACTATTCCTGGGCATCCTGTTTTCAAAGCTTCCAAGTGGTTAGCAATTGCCGGCCGAAGTGGCCGCGCGGTTCTGGCGCTGCAGTCTGGAACCGCGAGACCGCTACGGTCGCAGGTTCGAATCCTGCCTCGGGCATGGATGTGTGTGATGTCCTTAGGTTAGTTAGGTTTAACTAGTTCTAAGTTCTAGGGGACTAATGACCTCAGCAGTTGAGTCCCATAGTGCTCAGAGCCATTTGAACCATTTGGTTAGCAATTGCTTATTAAATGAAAATTATTGAAGTACATATAAATATTTTGGAACAGCTCAGCACTGTATCAAGAGAAATAATGGATACTGAGACGAAGGACAACCAGCAAGACGTTTAGTGTGGGGGCATACGAGCAACAGTAGAAACTTGCACGCAGAAAATGTCGCGCCTTAGGTCAAAAGACACTTCCTATTGCATTAGTCCTACTATAACCCTTTCAGTGGTTGGCGAAAAACGTTAAGGAAAATGGAGCTTCTGCGAAGGAGTAGATGATGATTATGATGATGATGAGCTCTGTTGAAAGTGCTGTTTAACGGCCCTCATATTTTCAGAACCCAGTACAAATGTCGACAATTGTCGCTAGAATTACGGGACGAAACAACTGTTCAACAGTATACGTGAAGATGTAGGAGAACAAAGCGTTATAGAAATGAAACTTCCTGGCAGATTAAAACTTTGTGCCCGACCGAGACTCGAACTCGGGACCTTTGCCTTTCGCGGGCAAGTGTTCTACCAACTGAGCTACCGAAGCACGACTCACGCTCGGTACTCACAGCTTTACTTCTGCCAGTACCTCGTCTCCTACCTTCCAAACTTTACAGAAGCTCTCCTGCGAACCTGCCAGGAAGTTTCATATCAGCGCACATTCCGCTGCAGAGTGAAAATCTCATTCGTTATAGAAATAATAGCGAAAATCGTTAATGGTCTCCTCTCCATGTTAATAATGCCAAACTACATACCTTTGATGTTATCAGAACTATCGTGTTGTGTTACTGCCTCCAAATTTCCAAATGGTATACTTGATATAATCTGGCCAACTACTCTTAGAAACAAAGTGACGACGCTTCAATAAGGAATTATCCGAATGGCACTGGAGGGGGTAGATGTGATGCACTTGTACAGACAAAGAAATAACTACAATTTCAGAAAACGTGGATGATTTATTCAAGGCAAACGGGTTCATAAATTGAGAAACTAACGCGTTGGTCCACCTCCTGTCCTAATGCAAGCAGTTGTTCGGTTTGGCACTGACACAATTGTTGGATGTCCTCCTTAGAGATTTCGGGTCAAATTCTATCCAACTGGCGCGTTAGACGGTAAAAATCCCAATATGGTTTTAGAGCCCTGACCATAATGCTCCAGAAGTTCTCGATTGGGGAGAGACCCGACGGCCTTGCTGACCAAGGTATGAAGAGAAGCAGTAGAACTCTCAACTGTTTCGGGCGGACGCTGTTTTGCTAAAATGTATGCCCAAGATGGCTTGCCATGAAGGGGTCACAAAACGGGGCGTATAATATCGTCGACGTACCTAAGCGCTGTAAGTGTGCCGTGAATGACAGCCAAAGGGTCTTGCTATAAAAAAATTGTCACTCTTAGTTGACGGCCCGTATGGCGGGCGACAGTCACATTGGTATCCCACCACTTTCCTGGACATCTCCAGACACATCTTCGCTGGGCATCGGAGTTCAGTTTGAAGCGGAGGTCATCACTGAAGAGAATTCTACTTCAGTCAGTCAGATTACGGGCTAAAGACTTGTCTGGAGACGCTCCAGATAGCGATCAGGTAGCAACGTGACTGTCGCCCACCATGTGATCCGACCAGGAGCGATTGTCTGGGGTCCCATTTTTTTCATAGCAACATCCCTTTGGTTCTTAACGGCGGCACTTCACAATACACCGGTACGTCGACGATATGCTACGTCCCTTTTTGTCGCCCTTCACGGCAAGTCATCCTGAGCTTACATTTCAGCAAGATAATGTCCGTCCGCACTCGGCGAGAGTTTCTACTGCTTGTTTTCGTGCTTGTCAGACCCTACCTTAGCCAGAAGGTTCGGCGGGTCTGTCCCTAACTAAGAACGTCTGGAGCATCATGAAGAGGTCCCTCCAACCAACTCAGGATTTTGACGATCTAACGCGATAGTTGGACAGTATACAATAGCCAACGGAAAGAGATCCAACAACTATACAATTCAATGCCAAGCCGAATAATTGCTTGCTTAAGGGCCGAAGGTGGACCAACGGGTTATTGCCTAGTTAAATTAGTCAAGCTCTTTTTCTTGAACAAACCGTCAAATTTTTCTGAAGTTGCAGTGAGGTGTTTCTATTTGTATATCGTGTCTACGGGTTTCCGTTCCATCCGAATATTCCTTCGAGATGCATAGCGCGCTTTCTTTTTCTTTTTTTTTAGAGTGTACATCTGTTTGATGCTGAAAAGTTATGCATAATATAACTTCACGGACATTTAACAAGTATAAGTAAGAGTAGCTGGCGAAAGGTATGAGTCCGATCACAACAAACTGTTAAATTTCATAGATTATATAGTGTGAATAATATACTAATCTGGAGGTTTCTTGGAAAGACTCCGGTCAGAGTAGGAATTTGATTGGTAATAGTGTTGGAAATTCTAGGCCACATGGACTGTCCATTATACGCTACGTCGACTACTGCTAATCGTCACTTGGTGCAGCATAACCCAGCCCCCACGACGTTATACTGCTACACAGCAGAAATGTAATATAGACGAATGCAAAATTTTTTTCAAATTCTTTTTAGCCTGCACCAAGCCAGGAGGGCAATGCCTCGTGTTGTAATCAAAACGACAAACAGTCACAAAGCAGTCACTGCGGAAAACGGAAGAAACACGCAAGAGATTGCCTCATCTAACCATAGCGAAAAGCTAGAACTGTAAACTCAGCGTGATCTAAGCGAGCAGAAGCCATCATCACCGTAAAACCTGAACTTGAACCTGTAAGAGAGAGTAAATGTTTCACAAGCCTGCTGATATGACCGAAAGCCATTGTTGGGAAGCAGAGAGTGGTGAAGGCTGCTGATGAGCCACACTCACTCTTCGCCTACCCAACATATCGTCACGGTCTCATATCAGTAGTAATAAATACTGAGGCTTCCGAGCCCTTGTGTTTAATCTTTACCTTACAGTACACCAGCTACGAGGCCGAACCTGTGATGTACTGTTAACCGTTCGCCAAGATGACTTCCTCCTCCGAGACTGCTACCTTGCCTCGACTATAGAACTTGTCGTTGTGAGCTGCCGACCTCGCAACCACTGTCGCAACACGGCTACAGTTTGCTGAGTCGAGTTCATGGTGCTTGATGCACTGTACGACAGTCGCAATATCCAGAATGCGTGCTGACCGCTCCTGTAGGCAATCCTCGACGTTCCCGACCTTCCTTGGTGCTAGGACTATACTGTGATCACATCCACACTACGCAAAGCTGCTGAGAGATTAACCGAGCGCAACCTTTCACGTCAACGAGAGTGCTCTGATCATTCGCAGTCTCCGTCCTGGTCAGCCTCGCCTGTCTTAAGAAGTATGTCGCCGACGCGCACGGTACTGTGATTACGTGAGCCACACGCCGAGTGCGGCACAAGCCGGAGTTCGCTGAGACAGCAACAGCAACTTGAGAGGCCGCGCCGCTGCAGCGTCGGCACCCTGGGTGCTGACATAGAGGTGAATATACGACTGCGAACTCTAATGAAGAAATTCTTGTTCAACTAATGTTGCGTCACTAGCACCCAGCGCCACGACTGGGCTGCTCCATCGCATTACACACTCCTTCATCTCGACAACAGCAGATGTATCAATCTGTGCCACCACAATATACGTAGCCTGCGAGCTTTTGTTAGTATTACAGTTCACAGTTACATTTCATACGTTAATTATATCTTCTTCAAGATGTTATTATGTCTTTTTGAAAGTATTTAAGTGTTTCTTCTGCCCGACGAACTCGAAAACACAGCACCTAACAATTTAGCACAGTTTTTGTATTAAACAGGTCGAATGAACTACACAACACTTTATACCTTTCTAAGGGGTACCAATAGAAAAGACGACAATAAAATATCTAATCAATTGCCAAGTAAAAACTTCTCCAAGCTAAACTTTGCGAATTAGAAATTTTTCAGCTTGTTTCACTCTATTATTTGTCCTTACTTCAGTTTATTTCTGCTTGCAGTTACTGTTTGAGCGCCTTCGTACTTTAAGAGCGGCTGTAGTGGTCTAACATGCAGAGCACTAAACTGTGGCGCTGCAGGTACTAGGTTCGATCCCGGATACATTAACTAAGCTTGCTATAAATAAGTACCAGCTCGACATCCGCAGTCACCAACATCACCTAGATCTGCGAGACTATATTCTACTTCAGGATTTAACTCCGTACTTCGTATTTTAAAATTATTTAGAATTACTCATATTGTCTTGTTAGGATGTGTTATTTGGACGTTCCATTCCACATGGTTTTATTATTGCATAAAAAGGAACTTGCAAATAGTCCGACCAACCTCGGATTTTCTGGAAGGCTATACTTGTACGATATAAGGCGTTGACAAGTCGCATTAAAATATCAAGTTCTTAGACTGATTTTGAAGAACACACTATGTGATCAAAAGTATCCTGACACCCCCAAAAACATGCGTTTTTCATATAAGTTGCATTGTACTGCCACCAACTGCCAGGTAATCTATACCAGCGATCTCAGTAGTCATTAGACCTCGTGAGAGAGCAGAATGGAGCGCTCCGCGGAACTCACGGACTTCGAACGTGGTCAGGTGACAAGGTGTCACTTGTGTCAGACGTCTGTATGCGAGATTTCAACACTCTTGAACGTCCCTAGATCCACTGTTTATAATATGATAGTGGAGTGGAAACGTGAAGGGACACGTACAGCACAAAAGCGTACAGGCTGACCTAGTCTGTTGACTGACAGAGACCGCACGACAGTTGAAGAGGGTCGTAATGTGTAACAGGCAGACATCTGTCCAGACCATCACACAGGAATTCCAAATTGCATCAGGATCCACTGCAAGTACTATGACAGTTAGGCGGGAGGTGAAAAAACTTGCATTTCAAGGTCGAGCGGCTGTTCATAAGCCACACATCACGCCAGTAAATACCAAACGCCTCGCTTGGTGTAAAGAGCGTAAACATTGGACCACTGAACAGTGGAAAAACGTTTGCATGGAGTGACGAATCACCGTACACAATATGGCGATCCGATGGCAGTGTATGGGTATGGCGAATGTCCGATGAACGTCATCTGCCAGTGTGTGTGATGCCAACAGTAAAATTCGGAGGCGGTGGTGTTATGTTGCGGTCGTGTTTTTCGTAGAGGGTGTTTGCACCCCTTGTTGTATCGCGTGGCACTATCACTAAACCGGCCTACATTGATGTTTTAAGCACCTTCTTGCTTCCCACTGTTGAAGATCAATTCGGGGATGGCGATTGTATCTTTCAACACGATCGAACACCTGTTCATAAAGCACGACCTGTGGATGAGTGGTTACACGACAATAACATCCCTGCAATGGACTGGCCTGCACAGAGTTCTGACCTGACTGCTGCAGAACACCTCTGGGATATTTTGGAACCGACGTCGATGCCTCTCCTCCGTGCAGCACTCTGTGAGGAATGGGCTGCCATTCCCCAAGAAACCTTCCAGTCCCTGGTTGAACGTATGCCTGCGAGAGTGGAAGCTGTCATCAAGGCTAAGGGTGAGCCAACCCCGTTTGAATTGCAGCGTTATCGATGGAGGGCGCCACGGACTTGTAAGTCATTTTCAGCCAGGTGTCTGGATACTTTTGATCACATAGTATATAATGTAATACAATATAATATTACTTCTTTAACACGATAAACTTGGAAAAAAATAAATAAGTAGTTCTACGACCAGGTCATGAAGATGACGCGATGCCATCCAGCTGCCGTATCGTCCTCTACTACTTGTCGTTTCAGGATGCGGTCAGCATACCGCACTCCCGGCCGTTGTCGGATTTACATTCTTTGGAACACTACTTCTCATTCAAGCATCTCCTCAGTCGGTCGTACAAGACTAAATGCACCCCTTACCAGTCCTCCTGTGAAGGGAAAATCACTGGCAGTCAGCCACGCTGTCTACTCAGGTGAATAGGCAAATTCTTTGACATAATTACAGAAAGCTGAACTAATTACAGATAGCTCAACTTTTCGGTGCCATTACTTTCATATCAAAATCAGCAATTCGAGTATTCAATTACTGTAGTACTTAGTCGGTAGCCTATCGTGCTCGGATAAAGTATACTGCAATGCACACATAAGGAGTGATCCCTGTAGCTATGGGAACGACTTTTAGAAGCCATCTATTTGGTAATATAAGTTAAGGTCCCAGGAATCACACTCTGCAGCCATTCACCCTAGCGGGCCCTCGCTTACGAGTAATCGACGAAAAACAATTTGGAATTTTGAGAGATGCTCAATACCATAAACAAATGTTTCCATTACAGGCTGGTCGTGTGGTGTAATGAAGAGAATTAGGCCTTCATTCGCAGGGGGTTGCGGATTCGAATCTCATTGCGTGATTTTACACTCTTATTTTGAGATCTTCATCGAAATGACTTTAATCATTGTTTTTATTCAAGTAATTGATTTAAGTGTAATTTTTATTAGCAGGCCACTGTGGCCGAGGGGTTCTAAGTTCTTCAGTCCGGAACCACGCGGATCCTACGGTCGCAGGTTCGAATCCTGCCTCGGGCATGAATGTGTGTGATGTCCTTAGGTTAGTTAGGTTTAAGTAGTTCTAAGTCTAGGGGACTGATGACCTCAGATGTTAAGTCCCATGGTGCTTAGAGCCATTTGAACCATTTTAATTTTCATTTCTCTCCTTGTGTCACATCATTATAATCATCGAATCAGTTTCTCCCTTAATACTCATTTTTTCTTCACATTACTCTTTTTACACTAGAAATTTTTGTGAATGTGAATTTAAATATATTTATCTATTATAATATTTAAATATTTGAAAATGCCGCCCTATTGATTAAAAAACAAAAAACGAAATAATCTATTTATAATGACAGTATAATGGTGGCAATGTGTATTTGTTAAAAGATGTGCAAATATTTTTACGGTAACAGTCATACAAACATTTAAAACGTAGCCTAAATTCCTGTTGCTCTATGGAAAAAATAACGCCGATGAAGATTTAAACGAAAGAATGGATTATAAGTAAAATGAAAGTCCAACAAAATCGGGAGCAGAAATAATGAGTGCACTAACATAGACGAAAAAGGAGGATGATAAAAACGAAAGAGATTAAAATGAAATTAACACATAAATTTAATTAAAATCCCATCAACAAAGATTTCAAAGGGAAAGGGAATGGTACAGTATGAAGAAAAACGATAGCAAAAGAAAAAGTAAATATAATGAGTAAAATGATGTGATAACGGAATAAAAATTAAAAAAATTACTTTTAAGCCAATTAATTGAATAGAAATAGTGATTGAAGTCATTTAGACAGAAAGTGAAGAACGGAAAAATTACAATAGCTGTCTAATCCGAACCCATGACCTTCTGTACGTGAAAGCTTTACCCTATCTTTATATATACACTGAAGAGCCAAAGAAACTGATACACCGGTCTAATACCGAGTAGGGCCCCCGCGAGCACGCAGAAGTGCCGCACCACGACATGGCATGGACTCGACTAATGTCTGAAGTAGTGCTGGAGGGAACAGACATCATGAATCCTGCAGTGCTGTCCATAAATCCGTAAGAGTACGAGGGATTGGAGATCTCTTCTGAACAACACGTTGCAAGGCATCCCAAATAACCTCAATAACGTTCACGTCTGGGGAGTTGGATGGCCCGTCGAAGTGTTTAAGCTCAGAAGAGTGTTTCTGGAGCCACTGTGTAGCAGTTGTGTACTTGAGGTGTGTCGTATTGTCCTGCTGGTATTGCCCAAGTCCGTCGGAATGAACACTGGACGTGGATGGTTGCAGATGATCAGACGGGACGCTTACGTTCGTGCCGCCAGTCAGAGTCGTACTTAGACGTAACAGGGGTCCTGTATCACTCCAACTGCATTAAGCTTGAACAGTCTCCTGCTGACACGCAGGATCCGTGGATTCATGAGGTTGTCTCCACAAAGCCGGCCCGAGTGGTCGAGCGGTTCTAGGCGCTCCAGTCTGGAAGCGTTCAACGGCTACGATAGCAGGTTCGACTCCTGCCTCGGGCATGGATGTGTGTGATGTCCTTAGGTTAGTTAGTTTTAATTAGTTCTAGGTTCTGGGCGACTGATGACCTCAGAAGTTAAGTCGCATAGTGCTCAGAGCCACTTGAACCATTTTTTTTAAACGAGACACGTCTGACCAGGCAACATGTTTCCAGTTATCAACAGTGCAATATCGGTGTTGACGGTCCCAGGTGAGGCTAAAGCTTCGTGTCGTGCAGTGATCAAGGGTACACGAGTAGGCCTTCGGCTCCGAAAGCCCATATCGAAGATGTTGCGTCGAATGGGTGCACAGTGACCCATGTTGATGGCCCAGCATTGAACTCTGCTGCAGTTTGGGGAAGGGTTACATTTCTGTCATTTTGAACGATTCTCTGCAGTCGTCGTCGGTTCAGTTCTTGCAGAATCTTTTTCCGGCGGCAACGATGTCGGAATTTGACGTTTTACCGGATTCCTGATATTTACGGTACATTGGTGAAATGGTCGTACGGGAAAAATCTCCACTGCATCGCTACCTCGGAGATGCTGGGTCCCATCGCTCCTACGTTCGAACTTAAATTGTGATAACCTGCCATTGTAGCAGCAGAAACCAATCTAACAACTGTACCAGACACTTGTTTTCTGACCTCAACGCCGTATTCTGCCTGTTTACATATGTGAATACGAATGGCTATACCAGTTTCTTCGGTGCTTCAGTGTATATTATTATTATTTCACAAAAATAGCAACAAAAATGACTAGCGTACAACGAAATGACATAAATAGGGTGACAGTTAATTGCATCAACAACACCACGCAACCTTTTAATACTATACTGTTATTTTAGTACTATTGACCGTCACGCACAATTCTGCAACATTTGTTGTAAATTGCTCGCAAATAAAGGCCCACCAAAGTGAACGGGTGCAGAGTCTGATACCTGAGATCTTAACCTACTTCCTATACAGATGGTTTCAAAATGTCGATTCCACCGCTGGTGACGTCTCCTTGCGAGAAACAGTAAAACTTACGATACTAGTGATGATGATAGAGTCCCATACTTCTTTTTTACAGAGCGTAGTAGAGCGACTCGGGAGAACCGCGCCGCCTTACTAGGCAAGGTCCTAGTGGAGGTGGTTTGCCATTGCCTTCCTCCGACCGTAAAGGGGATGAATGATAATGATGAAGACGACACAATAACACCCAGTCATCTCGAGGCAGGAAAAATTCCTGACCCCGCCGGGAATCGTACCCGGGACCCCGTGCTTGGTAAGCGAGAACGCTACCGCGAGACCACGAGGTACGGACACGACACTAGTAAATGAGTTCTTCTATGTATTTCTCCTTAAGAGTGTACCAATGTGGTGATATATGTTGACATTGGAAGCTACAAGAATCTAAAGAAGACTCCGTGTCAACAAAAACAACAACAACAACAACAACAACAAGACTTACATATGCTACGGAGGTAACGTCTCCGTTACCATAACTTTATTGCTCTTGTGAGGGTCCACTTCGAAATACTGCAGGCAACAGCGTTTAGTGTTTAAAACGGAGCCCCAGGGATGAGTAATTCCTTCGTAGATGGCGCGGCGCTGGCGAAACTGCGCCTCGGGCCCGGCATTCTTGAACGGCTAGACAAAGGGCGGTAGGGAGCAGCGGCCAAGCGTTTTGGCGGGCGGCCATTGGCGCTCAGGGCGGCCTAGATACTCAGGAGCTGCCCCAGGACCGCGGACTCTTGCTTTCTGCCGCCAGCTGCCGCAGTCAGCAGGCGCCGCCCGAGGGGGCGCTTGTGCCGTGACAGATGGGCCGCAGCAGCAGGACTACCCCCACAAGACGGAAAGCTGCTTCCCTTTGTCGAGTACGTTGCTTACAGGGATGAAACTTTTTCATTCATTGTCACGGGTTTACTGTTCAGTTCGAGAACTACTACTCATAGCAGAGAAAAGCAGGACAGATGAGAATTCCAACAAAATCAAGGGATGCATAAGAGCTGACAGATTTCCCATTCTGCCATCACCCACGAATTAATTGTTTAATATCCTCTATAAAATTGAAGAAAATAAGAGAAACTGCAATGAACATTTTGGAAGAATGAGTGAAGAATGATTGCTTCTCCAGATACGAAAATTTAATCCAACTGGCAGAAGACAATGAAGACCAGGAAAGCGATGGTTACCGCAATATTAAAATAGAAAAAAGGCTTAATTCTGGTTGTCATTTAAATTCAGTATTATCATTTACTTATTCTCACTTTCTCTGCATTTATTCACTGTGTACTACTAATAAATCCCTGTCCCTTCTAAATGACTTCTATTGCTATAATAAATATGTATTTCATTTCTTATTTGATATCTAATACAGTAAACAAGTTTCAACATCAGGCTCCAAGTCAAGTTGTGTTTCACGAAAACTGATCCGTTTTCTCGGGGATAATACCGGGTGGTTATAATTAAAGTGCAACTACTCACAGACTTTCAGAGTGCGCTGCAGTTACCGTATGACAGTGAAACTTGACAGATTTTCTAACGTGTTAATGGGGAGAGATTTACGATGGTAAAAAATTAGTTCCAACTGGCCACCAGGTGCGACTATGGTGCTGTGAATGCGAGAAAGGTGTATAGAAATGTAATGGATTAAAAACGGGATGTGGGCAAAAAAAGTTGCTCGCAGTAGTTCCGGTGGAATCTGAACGTGTTCATGTATGCAGGCCTTCAGGTCTGATAGAGACCGAACATTCCCTGGTAAATGCAGACCTTTAGATATATCCACGGCCTAAAGTCACATGGACTCAGATCAGGAGAACTTGCAGGCCATACTGCTGGAAAATCTACATCTACATCCATATTCCGCAAGCCACCTGACGGTGTGTGGTGGAGGGTACTTTGAGTACCTCTATCGGTTCTCCCTTCTATTCCAGTCTGGTATTGTTCGTGGAAAGAAAGATTGTCGGTATGCTTCTGTGTGGGCTCTAATCTCTCTGATTTTATCCTCATGGTCTCTTCACGAGATATACGTAGGAGGGAGCAATATACTGCTTGACTCCTCGGTGAAGGTATGTTCTCGAAACTTCAATAAAAGCCCGTACCAACTACTGAGCGTCTCTCTTGCAGAGTCTTCCACTGGAGTTTATCATCTCCGTAACGCTTTCGCGATTACTAAATGACCACGTAACGAAGCGCTCTGCTCTCCGTTGGATCTTCTCTATCTCTTCTATCAACCCTATCTGGTATGGATCCCACACCGGTGAGCAGTACTCAAGCAGTGGGCGAACAAGCGTACTGTAACCTACTTCCTTTGTTTTCGGATTGCATTTCCTTAGGATTTTTCCGATGAATCTCAATCTGGCATCTGCTTCACCGACGATCAACTTCATATGATCATTCCATTTTAAATCACTCTTAATGCGTACTCCCAGATAATTTATGGAATTAACTGCTTCCAGTTGCTGACCTGCTATTTTATAGCTAACTGATAAAGGATCTTTCTTTCTATGTATTCGCAGCACATTACACTTGTATACATTCAGATTCAATTTCCATTCCCTGCACCATGCGTCAATTCGCTGCAGATCCTCCTGCATTTCAGTACAATTTTCCATTGTTACAACCTCTCGAGATACCACAGCATCATCCGCAAAAAGCCTCAGTGAACTTCCGATGTTATCCACAAGGTCATTTATGTATCTTGTGAATAGCAACGGTCCTACGACACTCCGCTGCGGCACACCTGAAATCACTCCTACTTCGGAAGACTTCTCTCCATTGAGAATGACATGCTGCGTTCTGTTATCTAGGAACTCTTCAATCCAATCACACAATTGGTCTGATAGTCGATATGCTCTTACTTTGTCATTAAACGACTGTGGGGAACTGTATCAAACGCCTTGTGGAAGTCAAGAAACACGGCATCTACCTGGGAACCCGTGTCTATGACCCTCTGAGTCTCATGGAGAAATAGCGCGAGCTGGGTTTCACACGATCGTCTTTTTCGAAACCCATGCTGATTTCTACAAAGTAGATTTCTAGTCTCCAGAAAAGTCATTATACTCGAACATAATACGTTTTCCAAAATTGTAGAACTGATCGACGTTAGAGACATAGGCTTATAGTTCTGCACATCTGTTCGACGTCCCTTCTTGAAAACGGGGATGACCTGTGCCCTTTTCCAATCCTTTGGAAAGCTACGCTCTTCTAGAGACATACGATACACCGCTGCAAGAAGGGGGGTAAGTTCATTCGCGTACTCTGTCTAAAATCGAACTGGTATCCCATCAGCTCCAGCAGCCTCTCCTCTTTTGAGTGATTTTAGCTGTTTTTCTATCCCTCTGTCATCTATTTCGATATCTATCATTTTGTCATCTGTGCGACAATCTAGAGAAGGAACTACAGTGCAGTCTTCCTCTGTGAAACAACTTTGGAAAAAGACATTTAGTATTTCGGCCTTTAGTCTGTCATCCTCTGTTTCAGTACCATTTTAGAGGCTTTGACTGTGTTTATGTTTGCTGTGAAGCTCCCTCTCCCTCCGTAGCAGTTTTCTAACTCGGTTGTTGTACCACGGTGGCTCTTTTCCATTTCTTACGATCTTGTTTGGCACATACTCATCTAATGCATAATGTACGATGGTTTTGAACTTTGTCCACTGATCCTCAACACTATCTGTACTTGAGACAAAACTAGAAAAATCTTCCTACCTTTTTTAATATTTCTATTTACGGCTGAAATCATCGATGCAGTAACCGCTTTATGATCGCTAATTCCCTGTTCTACGTTAACTGTTTCAAATAGTTCGGGTCTGTTTGTCACCAGAAGGTCTAATATGTTATCGCCACGAGTCGGTTCTCTGTTTAACTGCTCAAGGTAGTTTTCAGATAACGCCCTCAAAAAAAAAAATTTCACTGGATTCTTTGTCCCTGCCACCCGTTATAAACGTTTGAATCTCCCAGTCTACATCTGGCAAATTAAAATCTCCACCCAGAACTATAACATCTCTGAAGATAACGCTTTCGTGGACGGTTGAATTAAGCAGAGCTTTCACTGGGCGAGCAGCGAGAGGTGTTGGCCAATCTTTCATGAAAACCGTGGTTTCCACTCAGCTACGCTCTTCCAAACCAAGAATCAAATGTTGCATAAGGAGGTCTCCACAACGTGCAGACGCCACTTTACACTCTGTGTGTGTTTTTTCAGTGGAGAACGGACCGAGAATAAAGAGGTTTTGAATCCATACCTCAGACTCACCTACGACGAATGAAATGGCTCTTGGTGCACAGCACGTGGTTTAACAGTACCCCAGCTTCGGCAGTTCTGTGTATTCACTGCACCCTTGTATTGTAAAATTTGCTTCGTCACTCCACAGAATACTGTCCAGCCACATGTCCCTCCCCGCCACAAACTGAGGAACAATTTCAGAACATCACTGCAGCTCATGAGGTTTCAATAGCCGCACCGTCTTAATATTGTACGGGCACCAATGTAAAATAAACCGCAAAACTTTCCGTAGCCTATCATCTTCTTTAAAACATTTAATGACACCGGAGATCTCATCGCACTTCTCAGTCGGCGATATTCCCTCAGTGCAGCACCGTAATTGATGACGTTCACATAAAACAATTTCACTAACAGCGCACTGTCTCTCTTCTCCATAGCCGTACTGTTCAGTCACATTACAGTTGTCAGATTACAGCGTGGATGCCATGACGTCATACACACAGAGCACAGCTCCACATTTGCAGCAGCTTGCCAAAATTGGAACTAGTCCTTTTCCACCGTAAATCGGTTCTGCAGTAGCGCATTAGCATATCTATTAAGTTTCGCTGACATGCGGTAATTACAGCCCACACTGGACCTGAGCGAGTAGCTGCATTTTAATTATAGTCTCAGAGTATTTTATCATGTCTCTTATATTCCCACCAGACAGCATAACAGCCACGCTTGTAAAGAGCACGTGGTTTTTTTTTTTTTTTTTGAGCCCAGTACATAGTGTAGAATTGCTACTAGGTGGTCGTGTTGTGAGTTAACACGCATTGCGCTCTCATCTAAGTATATGGCCGAAAGAGTCAGCCTTCAGGAATTGTGAAACGAATCCTGTCGCCCAGGACCGGATGCTACAAACGGCGCAAATTCACCACGAGACGGGGAAACTCACAGGCGTCTATTGTCTATTGAGGCCTAAGCGCTGTAGTGTGCGAGTGAGACAGACGAGATCCTACGTCAGAGGGACATAGGGAAACTCGGTAGAAGGCTTTTGTGTGTGCTAAATATGGCGGACCTAAGATCGGCCATAAATGGAAACATTTATGAATACTATTTAATTCTGTAGTAATGCGCCGGCCTCGGTGACCGAGCGGTTCTAGGCGCTGCAGTCCGGAACCGCGCAACTGCTACGGTCTCAGGTTCGAATCCTGCCTCGGGCATGGGTGTGTTTGAGGTCCTTAGGTTAGTTAGGTTTAAGTAGTTCAAAGTTCTAGGGGCTGATGACAGCAGATGTTAAGTCCCATAGTGTAGAGAGCCATTTTTGAACCTGCTGCTCTAATCTATCCAGCTCTGCCTTAACTACATCTTTTAATACGAACGAAATGCATCGAGGGAGAAGGAAATGGAGCCAGCAAATGGCTTCAAAGTTACACGGGCCTCTTGGTCAATTGCACGACACAGTCAAAGGAAAATATGTCAGACAATGTTTTAAACTGTACACCTAGCAACTGAAATGAAATCGTGACTGAAACTTGGTTTTCTGTATTTGTGACTGTAAACTCAGTAGCTTAAGAGGTATCTCACACAAATAAATTCGCACAAAATGTTGCACCATGAAGGAATAATTATCCGAATGGGACAGAGATCGGACGATATGGTGTACATGTACAGACAAACAAGTGGTTACAGTTTGACGGAAATTGTTCAAAAAATGGTTCAAATGGCTCTGAGCACTATGGGACTTAACATCTGAGGTCATCAGTCCCCTAGAACTTAGAACTACTTAAACCTAACTAACCTAAAGACATCACGCACATCCATGCCCGAGACGCGATTCGACCTTGCGACCGTAGCATCAGCGCGGTTCCAGACTGTAGCGCCTAGAACCGCTCGACCACAGCGGCCGGCGAGAGAAATTGTATTATTTATGTAAGAGAAAGAGTTTCACAAATTGAGCAAGTCAGTAACGCGTTTGTTCACCTCTGGCCCTTCTGCAAACAGTCATTCAGCTTGGCTCCGATTGACAGAGCTATTAGATGTCTTCTGGGGGCTACGGCGATCTTGCTGGCCAAGGCAGTGTTCGACAAACACGAAGGCAAGCAGTAGACACACTCGCCGTGTCCTGGCAGGCTTTATCTTACTGAAATGGAAGCCCAGGACGAGTTGCCATGAAGGGCAACAAAACGTGGCGTAGAATATTGTTGGCGTACCACTGTAAGGGTGCGGCGGAAGACAGCCAAAGGGTTGCCACTCTGAAAAGTAATGCCACCCCAGACCATCTCTCCTGGTTGTCGGTCCGTATGGCGGGAGACAGTCAGGTTGGTTCCCCACCACTGTCCGGGTCGTCTCCAAAAACGTCTTCGGCCTGGAATCTCATCGACCGGTGTATAATTATCTTCAATGATGAGTCCCGCTTCGAACTGAGCCCCGATGTCCGGCTGGTTGATCGCTTCATGTTTGCCAAACGCTATCTTGGCCAGCAAGTTCGTCGGATCTCTACCCAGTTGAGAACGTTTGGAGCATTATGGGCAGGGTCTTAACGACCTAACACGCCAGTCGGACAGAATTTGGCACGATATGCCTCAGCAGAACATCCAACAACTCTAACAGTGCCAAGCCAAATAACTACTTACAAAAGGACAAGAGGTGGACCAACACATTACCGACTTTCTCAATTTGTCAACCTCTTCCTCTAGAATAAAACATACAGTCTTTCGGAAATGCCGGCCGTAGTGGCCGAGCGGTTCTAGGCGCTTCAGTCTGGAACCGCGCGACCGCTACGGTCGCCGGTTCGAATCCTGCATCGGGCATGGATGTGTGTCATGTCCTTAGGTTAGTTAGGTTTAAGTAGTTCTAAGTTCTAGGGGACTGATGACCACAGATGTTAAGTCCCATAGTGCTCAGAGCCATTTGAACCATTTTGAACCAGAAGACGATCGAAGCAAGGAGCACATTAAAAGCAAACCAACACAGTAAAGAAAGCATTCCTCACGAAATGAAGGCTGCTAGTGTTCATAATCGACCTTAATTTTAGAAAGAAATTTCTGAGAATGTACATTATTATTATTATTATTATTACTGTTATTAATCATAAACCAATTACACATCACTTTATGAAATACACACATCAAAAAAAGATTTGCAGCACCCCGGTTCCCAGAACTCCTGAAGATAGATCTTGATTCTGGATATTCTATTACAGGCACAGTCCCTTTGACTGTACAGAGATGTTACTGAATCCGGCCAAAGATGTAAACAACCACGCATGAGCAGCGCCTATTAGACGGAGGGGTTCCGACAGCCGATCAGTTCCAGTCATTCCACAAGGAAGGAGGTACACGGCTCGTGTTGTCTGTAGTTCAACCATTTCTAGACGGTCAACACCGCGGCTCGATCGCGTCCGCATTGTTGCTTTGTGCCAAGAAGGGCTCTCAACAAGGGAAGTGTCCAGGCGTCTCGGAGCGAACCAAAGCTATGTTGTCCGGACATGGACGAGATACAGAGAGACAGGATCTGTTGATGACATGCCTCGCTCAGGCTACCCAAGGGCTACTACTGCAATAGACTACCGCTACATACGGATTGTGTGTCGGAGGAACACTGACAGCAACGCCACCATGTTGAGTAATGCTTTTCGTGCAGCCACAGGATGTCGCTTTACGACTCAATCTCTGCGCAATAGGCTGCGTGATGCGCAACTCCACTCCCGACGTCCATGGCGAGGCCCATCTTTGTAACCAAGACACCATGCAGCGCGGTACAGATGGGCCAACAACATGCCGAATGGACCGCTCAGGATTGGCATCATGTTCTCTTCACCAACGAGTGTCGCATATGTCTTCAACCACACAGTAGTTGGAGACGTGTTTGGAGGCAACCCGGTCAGGCTGACCGCCTTAGACACAATGTCCAGCGAGTGAATCAAGGTGGACTATTCCTTCTGTTTTGGAGTGGCATTATGTACGCCGCTGGTGGTCATGGAAGGTGCCGTAACGTCTGTATGACAAGTGAATGCCATTCTCCGACCGATAATGCAGCCGTATCGGCAGCATATTGGTGAGGCATTCGTCTTCATGGACGACAATTCGCGCCCCCATCGTGCACCTCTTGTAAATGGCTTCCTATCTGCACTGACAATCTGAACCACCACCACTCAAGGTCTCGCTGTATGGTGGAACACGTGCAATGTGAGGTTTTCAGGAGCAATAAAAGGGGCGGAAATGATGTTCATGTTGATCTCTATTCCAATTCCCTCTTCAGGTTCCGCGGTGTGCACTCAGCCCTTGTGAGGCCAGTTGAGGAGCTCTCCATTGACAAGTAGCGGCACTGGTCAGGAAAACTGACAACTGCAGGGAGAGCGCTCTTCTGACGACGTGCCCCTCGTTATCCTCATATGGTGATGCCTAAGGGCTGAGGATGACCTGGCGGCCAGTCGGCACCGTTGCGCCTTCACAGCCTGTTCGGACGGAGTTTGTTCTTGATGATATCAACAATAGTGTCCAAGAAGTCAGAGGGATTTCCAGGTTAGGAATTGTGTGGACACACTTCAACAATGCGTCTTGAATGCGTCTTTGAATGCCACAGATTCAGTTCGCATTGGTAGGCTTTCTCCAACTGTATAGGAGGTCACTGCATATCCTATGGTTACTCCTGACCCTGCTAAGTGTAGCCCATGTTGTCTGTGGCAGGTCAAGTTCCTATGGTTTGTTGTCAGTTTGGAGGTAACTGTGGAGTTCTGGCGCAGTGTTATCATACTATTCTTACCTCAAAGTTTCGTAGAAAGTGGTTAACAAGCTTGGTAGCTGTTCAGATTGGGAATGTCTAGAGTGGGGTCTATTGATTCGGGTAGCAGGTAAGAACTGACCACTGCTGGTTGATGCAGATTTTGTTATATTTCTTCAGAAGTGTTTTCTTTTTTCTCAGTCTAGATGGTGGAATGTGGCTCAGGGCAGATAGCCATGAAACTGGAGTTGATTGTGCCATTAAGAATCCGCTTTGTTTGATTTAGGTGCGTATCCACCAACTTCGTGTGACTGCCATTTGTATAGACGGGACTGAAACATTGTGCCGACGAGAAGACAAGGCGAAGGCAGCTGATGGTAGAGTCTAAGGTGCAGAGTCCCACACTCTGCATAATTTTTGCGGTATATTATAAGGTGCGACGATCAACGATCCGTTCTTTCAGTCCAGAAGCACACCTACCCCAGGAACGCGAACTGGCGACGGGTGACGTTTCGCTAGTAATATGTAACAGGCTGGGAATTTGGGTCGTATGGGAAGTGTGGTCGGATAGCCGAGGCGGGCAAAGAAAACGTTCGCATTAAGCGGTAGATCCGCATTCGAGTCCCTGCCGAACACAAACTTTTCGCCTGTCGATTCATCTTGATGCCTAAATGCGGCTAGTGTCATTGGAATTCTTTGTATGGTTTTTTTGTTTCTTGATAGGCTATCAATTTAGCTGTAGTCTTTGTTAGATGCTGCATAAATGACAGCATTCTGTTATGTATAGCTCCTAGGTGCCACGGATATGTGTTACGAGTCAGGCGATTACCCTCGAAAAATACGTCCAGGTCACGTTTCGCTACGATATTACTCAGATGAAAGGACGTGGACTCAGTTTAGCGCACAGTATTGAATGCTAGTGGACCATAGCCTGTGGGAAAACCGAAAAAGAAGAGAGTCGATCTGTTTGACATTTACTTATATGGATATGGTGTCTGTTCTTTCGGACATGTCCGAAAGAACAGATACCATATCCATATGAGTATATAGTTCTGCGATACCGGCCATGACCTTCTTCTTCGGTGCGGATACACACATATTCCCCGAACTCGTACGGGACTTGGAAGAATGTCTTCCACGAGTAATGACTGTGTTGTGTTGGGACACTACGAATGTAGTGTGTGGACATACAAGGTGAGAATGTGAGTCTCGCGGGAGGCGTGCGCGAGATAGTCCCTGCAGTCACACTGTCATCTGTGCCCTCGGTGGCTCACATGGATAGAGCGTCTGCCATGTGAGTAGGAGATCCCGGGTTCGGGTCCCGGTCGGGGCACACATTTTCACCTGTCCACGTTGATCTATATCAACGCCCGTGCGCAGCTGACGGTATTAATACAATTCTAATTTTGTTTGATTTTTGGTGCTAGAGAGGAATGCTGAAAATTAGGTGGTCTGATAACAAATGAGGAGGTTCAGTCCAGAATCGGCCAAGCAGAGGAAGGCGTGGAAAACAATGACAATAAGAAGGGACGGGATGATAAGGTAACTGTTATGTCGTCAAGGAATAACTTCGTTGATGCTTATGGGAACTGTAGATGGTAGAAATGTAGCAGAGCACAGAGTCTGGGGTACATCCAACAAATAATTGAGGGCTTTGGGAGGAAGTGCTACACAGAGATGAAGAGCCTAGCACAGGAGAGGAAGTCTTTGAGGTTCGCAGCTAGCTATTCAGAAGACTGATGAAATAACAACAATAATAACATTCATGATAATACTGCACACTTGGCACCATCCGCCTTTGCCTTCATCGAGCAGTGGTAAACGAAACTTGCTAGATATTTTGACAGTCGTAGCCGGCTCATATTTTCTTGCGACTGAGCGTCATCTACGTATTCTGTTTCCACCGACGAGTAACCTGCTGTTACAAGCGCGGTGGTTAACAGAACAGTGCCGCGAGCACTGGGCCGCGAGCACACGACATTCGTACAAGTCACTAATAGGCGTCTCGCGTCCGCTACTCTGTATGGCTGTTGGTGCGTGTAGCAGCATCAGCAGCTTTATAGAAAGCAGTTCCTGTTTCGGCGCTCCCGTCCCGCCCTGCAGGCCAGCTAGCTGACGCACGCGGCGGTGCGCCGGCCGGCTCTTCCAGCGCGCTGAGTGACGCCTGGTGCGCATGCGCCGCCGCCGCCGCCGCCGCCGCCGCCGCTGTTGTCGCGCGCGCCGCCGTGCGCTGGCCGCGGTCCAGCCTCGCCTGGCGCTGCCCGGGCCCTGATTAGCTCTGGCCGGGACAGCTACGCCTCGCCTGCCTCTACAATGAATTACAAGCCCGCCGTCCTGCTGGGCTGCTCAGCGCCCGAAAAAATAAATAGGACGCCGGCGCGTGGCCGCAGCGGAGCGCGTTAATGGCGCGATTCGTTTGTGTGGCGCAGAGGTCGGCAGCAGAGCCGCCTTCTCCAACGAGGTTGCGCTAGCCCATCATCCGTGGCTTGTTTAACTCAATTAATTCTCCTCGTATATCTATAATCAACTGCCAACAAAACAACCCGTCGTCAGGACCGTCTCCGAAACGTGCACAATTCTTGCATCACGTCGTTAAGTTCTCCGCGATATTACGGCAGACTCATTACCATCTTCAGTTGGTGATAAGGTAATACATAGAAAGAAGGATCCTTTATTGTATGATTATATGACAGCGGAAGAAACACCGGTAGCAGTTACTTCTGTAAAATATCTGGGAGTATGTGTGCGGAACGATTTGAAGTGGAACGATCATACAAAATTAATTGTTCAAATGGCTCTGAGCACTATGGGACTTAACATCTATGGTCATCAGTCCCCTAGAGCTTAGAACTACTTAAACCTAACTAACCTAAGGACATCACACAACACCCAGCCATCACGAGGCAGAGAAAATCCCTGACCCCGCCGGGAATCGAACCCGGGAACCCGGGCGTGGGAAGCGAGAACGCTACCGCACGACCACGAGATGCGGGCAATTGTTATTAAGGCGGGTACCAGGTTGAATTCATTGGGAGAGTCCTTAGAAAATGTAGTCCATCAACAAAGGAAGTGGCTTACAAAACACTCGTTCGACCTATACTTGAGTATTGCTCATCAGTGTGAGATCCGTACTAGGTCGGGTTGACGAAGGAGATAGAAAAGATCCAAAGAAGAGCGGCGCCTTTCGTCACAGGGTTATTTGGTAAACGTGATAGCGTTACGGAGATGTTTAGCAAACTCAAGTAGCAGACTCTGCAAGAGAGGCGCTCTGCATCGCGGTGTAGCTTGCTGTCCAGGTTTCGAGAGGCAGCGTTTCTGGATGAGGTATCGAATGTATTGCTTCCCCCTACTTATACCTCCCGAAGAGATCACGAATGCAAAATTAGAGAGATTCGAGCGCGGACGGAGGCTTTCCGGCAGTCGTTCTTCCCGCGAACCATACGCGACTGGAACAGGAAAGGGAGGTAATGACAGTGGCACGTAAAGTGCCCTCCGCCTCACACCGTTGGGTGGCTTGCGGAGTATAAATGTAGATGTAGATGTAGGTGGTTTCTGATCACTACTGCTTTTTGACAGTCGACACTGAATGGTGGACCTATCCTTGGAATTCAGACACTTGCTTCTCGATCCTCCTGTTCCTCTGGAGTGTACGGTGGATGGCATCTCTTGCTGTACTGTCTTGATGTTTTCCTGAAAAATGCAAAAATTCATAGCTACTAGTGATCTAGTTTAGTGCAATGTGCTGGGGATCTTGGCAAGGTGGTTATGCGGCCCAGCGTCGGAACTCTGTATCTTCTTCTTCTTCAATGGTTTACTGGGCAGTTGCTCCAGCGTGGCACTCCGTTTGGATCCTTTTCGCGGATTGCCTCTGCCATATTATGGCTGGGCTTGTCCGCACTGATGGTCTCTACGACGATTTCCCACTGGTTGGGAGTGACAACGGGATGTTTCTTGAGATTCTGTTGTATAGCGTCTCGAGATGTGCTAAGGTTAAGCTGTATAGCTTGTGGGGAAGGGAAGGTTTTTCTTGGCAAAATGGGTAGGGTCTGAGCTTTTTGTGGCAGATACCTTCATAGCTCAAGCTCTCGATGAGCTCTAAAACGGTAGCTCACTACCCCTCTTTCGGAGTATGAAGTGATGATGAGGTCCTGTCATTCTACCCTGGACGGCGACAACGAACATAGGGCCCCGCGAGGGGCCGTCTTTGATACTGCTGACTACTGAGAGCGGTCATGTCGTGAGCCGCATTGTGCTTGGCCACTGAGACGTCTGATGGGGGAGCAAGCGGAGCAGACATTTCTGGATCGTGCATGGAGATGTCCACTCTCATCTGCGTGGGGCCAGGCGTGACGTCTTCTTGCGTCAGACGAGGCTGGCCGGCCACTGCTTCACGCTGGTGTTGCGACTGCATGCGCGCCTCGTCAAACTCTGCCATCAGGGCCGCCTTCTCCGCCGCCATGGTGCGGATATGAGAGCACAACTGGATCGTGGTAGACTTTCGGCAACACTGCGCGGAAGTCTTCGTTCTCGTTCTTCGTGGCAGCGCAGTCCACTTCCGCATCTTCGGCCAGCGTCAACTTGGTGGTGGGGGGGAGGGGGAGGGGCAGATGGACGGGAGGAGCAGGGGGCGGGGGTGGAGGCGACTGCTTGCGCCTCTCTCTCTGCGTTGCAGAGGAACCGCGACCTTTCTTTTGCGCCCTTGCGGGATCGTTTGCTGCATGTGCGCCACAGCAGTTGACACACGACGCTGTTTCGCCGTGTGTGTTTGTGCAGTTGCGTATCTACATCTACATCTACATGGATTCTCTGCAAATCACATTTAAGTGCCTGGCAGAGGGTTCATCGAATCACCTTCAGAATTCTCTATTATTCCAATCTCGTATAGCGTGCGGGAAAATGAACACCTATATCTTTCCGTACGAGCTCTGATTACCGTTATTTTATCTTGGTGATCGTTCCTCCCTATGTAGGTCAGTGCCAACAAAATATTTTCGCATTCGGAAGAAAAAGTTGGTGATTGGAATTTCGTGAGAAGATTCCGTCGCAACGAAAAGCGCCTTTCTTTTAATGATGTCCATCTCAAATCCTGTATCATTTCTGTGACACTCTCTCCCATATTTCGCGATAATACAAAACATGCTGACTTTCTTTCAACTTTTTCGATGTACTCCGTCAGCCTTGTGTGGTAAGGATCCCACACTGCGCAGCAGTATTCTAAAAGAGGGCGGACAAGCATAGTGTAGGCAGTCTCCATAGTAGACCTGTTACATTTTCTAAGTGTCCTGCCAATAAAACGCAGTCTTTGGTTAGTCTTCCCCACAACATTTTCTATGTGTTCCTTCCAATTTAAGTTGTGTTGGTTAGGATGAGGCCAGTTGATGTCCTTTCGCACACTTCAAGGGCGAAACGGCATTTCTACAGTACCTGGTAACGTGGCAAAGCCATTGACAGAGGTAGCACTGCTGTGCTTTCGTCTTCTTCCTCCTGCCGTCGCGGTCGTTTCCGGACAACTTGTGCAGCAACACAGCCATGGCACGACTCTACCTCCCTTTCAGCGTCGAGCCATATAGGTTTGTGCAGGCGAGCGAAACGCGCTGCTTCACTCTCGTGGCGACCTATACACGTTGGCCGATGGCCCCTCCATCACTGCGCTCCTGCCGTTGTCGGTGCATCCGCTACGGTGAGTGGTGCCGGTAGTGGGTCTGATGAAGCCCGGCTGAGAACTGTATTCTCCAGTGTCCGTGCTATCGATGTCGGGTAAGTACCTCTTCCTACGAGAACACTTACCTTTTTTATGTTCCATGCAGGATTCCACGCCTGAATCAACTTTCAGGTCGCTTTCTTTGTTTATTAGATGATTGGGACTCTACTTTCAATGCTCTCTTTAATCAAGCAATGCTAGAAGGAAGAAGAATGACTAAGTATTTTAGTTTAGTTGTAATCTGTGATATGGCAGTTGTCACTGCATTTTTATTCGGTCGCTTTCTTTTCTGTCTGACTATTCAACACAGATTTTGCAACTGCTCGATTGTAGAGAAATATGGTGGCGCTACGGTCGCAGGTTCGAATCCTGCCTCGGGCATTGATGTGTGTGATGTCCTTAGGTTAATTAGGTTTAATTAGTTCTAAGTTCTAGGCGACTGATGACCTCAGAAGTTAAGTCGCATAGTGCTCAGAGCCATTTGAACCATTTTTGAAGATCTGGTGATCGAGCAGGCCAAGGCAACATTTCGACACTCTGTGTAGCATGTTGGGTTACAACAACAGTATGTGGGCATGCTTTATCCTGTTGGAAAAGACCTCCTGGAATGCTGTTGATGATTGGCAGCACAACAGGTCGAATCACCAGACTGACGTACAGTTTTGCAGTCAGGGTGCTTGGGGATACCCACGAGTGCGCTCCTGGTGTCATACAGAATCACACCGAGGGCCAAAACTCCAGGTCCAGACAGGTTGGTTGCAGGCTCTCAACTGGCCTCACCCTAACCAACACACGACCATCACTGGCACCCAGCCAGAGCCAACTTTCATCGGAAAACACAGCAGACCTTCTCATGCTGCCTTCCAATGGGCTCTCGCTTGACGCCACAGAAGTCGCAAACGGTCACGGTTTGGGATCAGTGGAAAACGCGCTACAGGGCGTTGGTTCGGAACTGTCCTTGAGGTAACTAATTTGTAACAGTTCGGTGTGTCACTGCAGTGCAAACTGCTGCTCACACTGCCGCTGCAGATGCAGTACGACGCGCCAGAGCTACACGCCGGTCACGATGGTCTTCCCTCGCGATATTGCCACGTGGCCGTCTGGAGCCTGACTGGGCATTCTGTGACCATCGCTGCCAGCAGTCATGTACGGTAGCTACATTCCTGACAAGTCTTTCTGTAATATCGCAGAAAGAACATTCAGATTCTTGTAGCTCCATTATACGATATCGTTCAAACACAGTGAGTTGTTGATAATGGCATCTTTGTTGCCTTGAAGGCATTCTTGACTAAATCAACTCATCACGAGTAATCTCAAAGGTAACTAAGGCTCACAACCGTCACAGCGTGTAATTAAAGCAAACCAGATTTCCACCAACACATTCGCGATACTATCGCCACTCGTAAGGGGCTGGAGCGAAATCTGAGGAGACATATCTTCCAGATGTAGAACCACGCCTCCCAAGTTTGATTTATGTCGCACAATTCCTTCTTGGTGTTCAATTTTTTTCCGTCAGTGTAATTCAGACAGTATGACGTCATAAACATTGCGATTTTTTTCCGTCAGTGTAATTCAGGAAGTATGAAGTCATATGAATCGAGATGCGTGGAAAGCTAGCTCCTTTTAAAAGCGGAGCACCAGCTACCCAGAATATACTCATCCAATGTTTAATAACGAGAACACTTAACGACTGCCAACAAACTTTAACCGTTATTTCAAGCCTTTACGAAACTCCTCTGGCCTACACGTTTACATAAAAAATTAATCAGAAGTCTGAAACTGTGTTGTACATGGCAGTTCCATTATTTACAGAACAGACTGATTTCTGGTTGCATACTATCTGGAAAGAAGCACTGTGAAGTTAAGATCCACCTTCAACCAATAGGAACGGGAATGACAGAGGATTGGAGGGAATGACATTGAAATACAACTCACTAACCCCTGGAGCAGTCTCACTCAAATGCTTTAGGTACATGACTTCTTATTTGTATAAAACTCTATGGGAGTAAGATTAGCCGTCATCATGAGGGACGTGGGAGTGGATGAGAAATGGTGACGTAAATTATGTTCGAAAACGACATGCTGGTTTGTGAAACTTCCTGGCAGATTAAAACTGTGTGCCCGACCGAGACTCGAACTCGGGACCTTTGCCTTTTGCGGGCAAGTGCTCTACCAACTGAGCAGGAGAGCTTCTGTAAAGTTTGGAAGGTAGGAGACGAGATACTGGCAGAAGTACAGCTGTAAGTACCGGGCGTGAGTCGTGCTTCGGTAGCTCAGTTGGTAGAGCACTTGCCCGCGAAAGGCAAAGGTCCCTTGTTCGAGCCTCGGTCGGGCACATAGTTTCAATCTGCCAGGAAGTTTCATATCAGCACACAATCCGCTGCAGAGTGAAAATCTCATTCTGGATGTTGGTTTTTATTTCCTGCATTTAGTTGGCTTGGAATACTATTAAAAGTATGAAGTGCAATTTTGACTCTTATTTGTGCTGTTCAAAATGACAACCATGTCGCGAGAATGAGCACCGAAGAGAGAAAGTAATTTTGCCAATATGTTTGGGGACCTAAGATCAAGCTATACGGCTGAATACTGCAGATAAACTTCACTTCCTATCTGGAGTCAAAAATGGTTCAAATGGCTCTGAGCACTATGGGACATAACATCTGCGGTCATCAGTCCCCTAGAACGCAGAACTACTTAAACCTAACTAACCTAAGGACATCACACACATCCATGCCCGAGGCAGGATTCGAACCTGCGACCGGATCAGTCGCGCGGTTCCGGACTGAGCGCCTAGAACCGCTAGACCACCGCGGCCGGCTATCTGGAGTCGCATGGTGTAAAACAGCAGAGAATCAGACATGTACACTATGTGATCAAAAGCATTCGGACACCCCCAAAAGCATACGTTTTTCATATTAGGTGCATTGTTCTGCCACCTACTGCCAGGTACTCCATATCAGCGACCTCAGTAGTCATTAGACATCGTGAGCGGGACTGACGGACTTCGAACGTGGTTAGATGATTGGGTGTCACTTGTGTCATACGTCAGTACGCGAGATTTTCGTACTCCAAACACATCCCTAGGTCCACAGCCTTGGATGTGATAGTGAAGTGGAAACGTGAAGGGACACGTACAGCACAAAAGCGTTCACGCCGACCTCGTTTGTTGACTGACAGAGACTTGAAGAGGGTCGTAATGCGTAGTAGACAGACATCTGTCCAGCCCACTACACAGTAATTCCACACTGCATCAGGATCCTCTGCAAGTAGTGTAACAGTTAGGCAGGAGGTGAGAAAACACGCATTTCGTGGTCGAGAGGCTGCTCATAAGCCATAGCACGCCGGTAAGTGCAAAAAGACGCCTCGCTTCAACGGTTGAATAGTAGAAAATCGTTGTGTGGAGTGACGAATCACGCTACACAATGTGAGAATCCAATGGCAGAGTGTGGGTATGGCGAATGCCCGGTGAACGTCCACTGCCTGCGTGTGTAGCGCCAACAGTAAAATTTGGAGGCGATGGTGTTATGGTGTGGTCATGTTTTTCATGGACGGGGCTTGCACCCATTGTTGTTTTGCGTGGCACTATCACAGCACAGGCCTACATTAATGTTTTCAGCATCTTCTTGCTTCTCACTGTTGATGAGCAATTCGGGGATGGTGATTGCATCTCTAAACACGATCGAACACCTGTTCATAATCCACGGCCGGCCGGAGTGGCCTAGCGGTTCTAGGCACTACAGTCTGGAACAACGCGACCGCTGCGGTCGCAGGTTAGAATCCTGCCTCGGGCATGGATGTGCGTGCTGTTCTTAGGTTAGTTAGGCTTAATTAGTTCTAAGTTCTAGGCGACTGATGACCTCAGAAGTTAAGTCGCATAGTGCTCAGAGCCATTTGAACAATTTCTTTTTTTTTTTTTTTTGTGGGGCGGAAAGTCTCCCATTGGGAGGGGGGTAGTGGTAATGACGGAGGAGGTGGACAGAGAGAATGGAAAAAGAAGATGGACGAGAGAGAGGGAGGGACGGGGGTAGGAGATGTACTGAGACAGATGTTGTGAATAGAGGAAGGGGGAAGGAGGGGATGTACAGAGAGATGGGGGGAGAGAATGGACGGAGAGAGGAGGGAGCAGTAGAAGAATAGAGCAAATAAATGCCAAGGAACGCAGTGTTTCGCAGCTACTAAATCATATAAATTGATAGGCTAAAGAGTCTAAAGAGTTAAACTTCGCCTAGGAATATCACGAGAGAGGGAGAGAGAGAGAGAGAGAGAGAGAGAGAGAGAGAGAGTGCCAGAGAGAGAGAGAGAGAGTGAGAGATTTATCAGCCGTGACTTCATGTTTTAAATTACGGTGTGTAACTGTTGATAGTGATGTTAATTTGAAAAATTCCTGAATTACACGGCGTTATACTAGTCGTCCAGTCAGTAATTAATAACGCAAATGAGCAACGTTCAACTGCAAAGGACCATCACAGCAGAAATGGAACGCTATGCGAAACAGCGCAGTGAAGCTCATTACAAACGTGTACATTGGCATGTGTGTGATGTTTGCACGCGTTTGTACGTAATTGCTTCACAAACAGGTTTCTAACCTCTCTACCCCACGAACGTCTGAGCCTCTTGCCATACCTGTGCTGATTCGAGCGAAACACAAACTCTGATAATTTCTGTGCATGCCTCTGGTAATGGGAAGTAGTGCAGTCCTTTGTGCCAACAAAGAAACTTCATTTCAGTAAATTTCGTTTTCGTCTGAATGATTTCACCCTTATTGACATGTGAATGGTCCCACTACTTTTGCTTCTTCGTTTGCTTGACAGTGCGAATGTTATACATTCAGGGGCTATATCAAAATCTCATGAAGTCCGCAGGCCTTTCTTCAGCTAGAATCCGTCGAAATAATAGAATTTAGAGGCTCCTCTTGTGAGTCCTAAAGCATGAAATGCGTTGGTTCATACGTTTTTGATCCGAAGTTATCCCAAATTTGTCGTTAATTTCTTTAAGTTCTGTGAATTTCCTTCTCCATGTGACGTAAAATTTATGTATAATAATGGCAGTGAATCTGATTAGTAGTCAATACTTTCTGGGTTCGAAAACAACCACTGTTCGAATTTTGAACAGAAATCATCGGTAATAGTGGTCGCAGACGCCCACTATAGAGAGTCACTATCTTTCTGCCAACGGCCTTGTCAAAGAGAGCGGAGAAGTGGACATAGTTTCATGGCAATTTCTTACGCTTGGTACGGTAAACTGATCCTGAAAGTCAAAAGAATTAAAAATAATCAATGACACGAGAATGGAGAAGGCAATAGAAACCACTGCATTAAATACACGTAAGGTGTATCCAAGAAGTACATGTGGCCTGTAATAGGAAATGTGTCTTGATGACCTCTCCACTGGCGAAATATTTCGGTTTAGACCCGCAGTCGGATCCCTGGAGGGAGTGCCAAGGGGGAGGTGACAGCGAGAAAAAGATGGAGTAATCAACAAAAGGATAACATTCAAAGAGTCGGAGAGTGGAAAGTTAGAAGTTCGAATGTGGCAGTCAAGCTATAAACTCTTAAACGGGTTGCAAAGGATCCGTCTATACATAGTAGGGGAATCAGTGGAGTGAAACGGAAAGATGTTGTAGATTTTTGATCAGATGGATATAGGATAACATTAGCAGTAGCAGAAGATGGTGTAACGATGGTAAGATTCGTTATGAATACGGAAGTATGGAAGAGACTGAGTTACTACGAACAGTTCAGCGGTAGAGTAGTTCTCACCAGAATCGTTTGCAAACCAACGCGGACAACTATAATTTAGGTATACATATCGACGTCACAGGCAGAACACGAAAATATAGAGTAAGTATCGGGGGTTGGTTGGGTTGGTTGTTTTGGGGAAGGAGACCAGACATCGAGGTCATCGGTCTCATCGGATTAGGGAAGGATGGGGAAGGAAGTCGGCCGTGCCCTTTGAAAGGAACCATCCCGGCAAGTATCGGGGGATATTGAAGGATAAATCAGTACGTAAGAGAAGGTGCTAATCTCTTAATCATTAGAAGTAGAAGGTGGTAGTGAGCGAAGGAATAAAGGAAAGAGTTAGAGGAGAATATTGGACTGATAGTAGGAACAAGAGAGGAGAAACACTAACTGGGCTCTACAGTAAATTTCAACTATTAATAGCGAATACACTGACTCCAAAATCACAGGAGGAGGAGATATACTTGGAAAAGGCGGGAACATAGGGACAGATCTCAGATTACATCATTGTCAGACAGAGATTCCGAAATCAGATACTTGTTTGTAAGGCATACTCAGGAGCAGATGTGGTCTCAGATCGCAATGTAGTAGTGATGAACATTAGGTAGAAGTTTAAGAGACTCTTCCGGAAGAATCAATGAGCAAAAAAGGTGGGAAGTGAAGTACTGGTGAGTGATGATGTGCGTTACAAATTCTCTAAAGCTGTATATACTACAATAATGAATACCACAGAAGGTTTAAGAGGGATGGAAGTCCTGAAAGAGGTAATCGCAGATGTTGAAAAGACAAATATAGGTTCAAAGTGGGAACAGTAGATACCAGAGGTGCCCCAGGCAAGTGTGATAGGACCACTGTTATTTACTGTGTACATACATGATCTGGCGGACAGATTGGGCAGCGATGTGTGGTTGTTTGCTGATGATGCAGTGGTGTACAGGAAAGTGTGGAAGTTGAGTGAATGTAGGAGGGCTCAAGACGACTTAGATAAAATTTCTAGTTGGTGTGATGATTGGCAGCTAGCTCTAAGTGTACAAACATTTAAGTTAATGCGGATGAGTACGTAGAACAAACCCGTAACGTTCTGATTCAAAATAGTAGTATACCACTTCACATTGTCATGTCGTTTAAATATCTGGGCGTAACGTCGCAAAGCGATATGAAATGGAACGAGCAAGTGTGGACTGTGATAAGGAAGGCGAATGGTCGACTTCGGTTTATCGGGAAAATTTTGGGAAAGTACGGTCATCTGTAAGGGAGACCGTATACAGAATGTTAGTGAGATCTTTTCTTGGGTACTGTTCGTGTTGCTGTGATGCGTACCACGCTGGAGTAAAGAAAGACGTCGAAGTTTGAGAGACGGGCTGCTTGATTTGTTATCGATACATTCGAAAAAGATGCAAGGGATAAGGAGATGCTTCGCGAACGCAAATGGGAATTCTTAGAAGGAAGGCGATGTTCTTTTCGACGAATACTATCGAGAAAATTTAGAGAACCGGCATCTGAATCTGATTACAGAACGATTCTACTGCTGCTAACACACATTTCGCGTAAGGATGAAAAAGATTCTAGAAATTAAGGCCCATACGTAAGCATATAAATAGTCGTTTTTTCCTCGCTCTGGTTGCGAGTGGAATAGGAAAAGAAATGACTTGTAGTGGTACTCCGCCACGAACTTTACGCTGGCTTGTGGAGTATGTACGTACATGTCGAAGAACTACTTAATCCGACCGACGAAAGAAAAGAACAGAACAGTATTCATGGAAGGCAGGGACACTGCAATATAGGTCACTTAGGAATTAAATGAATGAGGAGAACAGGGAAATTAATGACAAACAGATTCAGGAGAAATGGGTAGAAGTCGAAAAAGAAGAGGTCGTCGAGGGTCGGATTCAGCATATATACAGGGTGGCCCATTGATCGTGACCGGGCCAAATATCTCACGAAATAAGCGTCAAACGAAAAAACTACAAAGAATGAAACTTGTCCAGCTTGAAGGGGAAAACCAGATGGCACTAGGCTGGCCCGCTAGATGGCGCTGCCATACGTCAAACGGATATCAACTGCGTTTTTTCCAATCCTGCCTCAGGCATGAATGTGTGTGTCGTCCGTAGGTTAATTAGGTTTAAGTAGTTCTAAGTTCTAGGGGACTGATGACCAGAGCTGTTAAGTCCCATAGTGCTCAGAGCCATTTGAACCATTTGAAGACTTAAGGAAACTCAGGACACGTTCGTAGGATTTGAAAAAGTGGTCGACAATGTAAAATGGAGCAAGATATTTGGAATTCTGTGAAAAATAGGAGAAAACTGCAGGAAAGTGGACAATATACAATATGTACAAGAATCAAGAGGGAGCAATAAGTATGGAATATCACGAATAAATTTCGCTAAATAATAATAGTGTAAGACGTGAATGTAGACTTCGTCCCTAGTGTTCAGGAGCAATGAAGGAAATCAAGGGTTCAGGAGTGATATTAAAATCCTAGGCAAAAGAACATCAATTATGAAGGCATTACTATTCTCAGCGCAAGTAAGTAGTAATTGTAGGACCTGTAGAATGGGCTGAACAGTCGAATGAGCGGACTGAGAGCAATTCAAAGAAAGAGAAATGAGGAGTAGCAGTAATGGTATTAGCGATAAACTTAACAGCAAAGTTAGGCCCACTAAGTAGACGAGGTCCGATTATTCTGCTTGGTACTTTGAAAACAAAATAACACACGACGGACGAAACAGGGAAACATACAAAGCAGGTTAGCACAGGCAGCAATGTCAGCCCTGGTAAAAAGACGTCTACTAGTATCAAACAAGGAGTTAATCAAGGAATCAATTTGTGAGAATGTACGTTTGGAGCACAGCTTTGTACGTGGTGAATCATCGACTGTAGGTAAATCGGAAAAGAAGAGAGTCGACGGGACTGACATGAGTTGCTACAAAGGCAGTCAGGTGGGTTGATAAGATAAGGAATGAGAACGTTCTCCACATAATCGACGAAAGAAAGAAAATATGGAAAACACTGACAAAATGTAGGGACAGGACGATAGGACATATGATAAGACATCAGAGAGTACTTCATTGGCGCTAGAAGGAGCTGTAGAGACTGAAGGCTGTTGGGGAGGAGAGAGGCGAAATACATTCCTGGAAATGGAAAAAAGAACACATTGACACCGGTGTGTCAGACCCACCACACTTGCTCCGGACACTGCGAGAGGGCTGTACAAGCAATGATCACAAGCACGGCACAGCGGACACACCAGGAACCGCGGTGTTGGCCGTCGAATGGCGCTAGCTGCGCAGCATTTGTGCACCGCCGCCGTCAGTGACCAGTGTCAGCCAGTTTGCCGTGGCATACGGAGCTCCATCGCAGTCTTTAACACTGGTAGCATTCCGCGACAGCGTGGACGTGAACCGTATGTGCAGTTGACGGACTTTGAGCGAGGGCGTATAGTGGGCATGCGGGAGGCCGGGTGGACGTACCGCCGAATTGCTCAACACGTGGGGCGTGAGGTCTCCACAGTACATCGATGTTGTCGCCAGTGGTCGGCGGAAGGTGCACGTGCCCGTCGACCTGGGACCGGACCGCAGCGACGCACGGATGCACGCCAAGACCGTAGGATCCTACACAGTGCCGTAGGGGACCGCACCGCCACTTCCCAGCAAATTAGGGACACTGTTGCTCCTGGGGTATCGGCGAGGACCATTCGCAACCGTCTCCATGAAGCTGGGCTACGGTCCCGCACACCGTTAGGCCGTCTTCCGCTCACGCCCCAACATCGTGCAGCCCGCCTCCAGTGGTGTCGCGACAGGCGTGAATGGAGGGACGAATGGAGACGTGTCGTCTTCAGCGATGAGAGTCGCTTCTGCCTTGGTGCCAATGATGGTCGTATGCGTGTTTGGCGCCGTGCAGGTGAGCGCCACAATCAGGACTCCATACGACCGAGGCACACAGGGCCAACACCCGGCATCATGGTGTGGGGAGCGATCTCCTACACTGGCCGTACACCACTGGTGATCGTCGAGGGGACACTGAATAGTGCACGGTACATCCAAACCGTCATCGAACCCATCGTTCTACCATTCCTAGACCGGCAAGGGAACTTGCTGTTCCAACAGGACAATGCACGTCCGCATGTATCCCGTGCCACCCAACGTGCTCTAGAAGGTGTAAGTCAACTACCCTGGCCAGCAAGATCTCCGGATCTGTCCCCCATTGAGCATGTTTGGGACTGGGTGAAGCGTCGTCTCACGCGGTCTGCACGTCCAGCACGAACGCTGGTCCAACTGAGGCGCCAGGTGGAAATGGCATGGCAAGCCGTTCCACAGGACTACATCCAGCATCTCTACGATCGTCTCCATGGGAGAATAGCAGCCTGCATTTCTGCGAAAGGTGGATATACACTGTACTAGTGCCGACATTGTGCATGCTCTGTTGCCTGTGCCTATGTGGCTGTGGTTCTGTCAGTGTGATCATGTGATGTATCTGACCCCAGGAATGTGTCAATAAAGTTTGCCCTTCCTGGGACAATGAATTCACGGTGTTCTTATTTCAATTTCCAGGAGTGTATATCCAGCAAATAATCCACGACGTAGGAAGCAAGTGCTGCTCAGATACGCAGAGAGGGAATCGTGGACGCCACACTGAACCATTCAGAATACAGATGATCCCAGGAAAAGTAGATATTTAAATAAATCTTATTCTAAATGATCAGTCTGGGTAATCGTCAGTCTTCTAAGTGATTTGATTCTGCTATAACTTCTTGTCTTGCATCAAAATCTTAATCACAGAGTAGCACTTACCCAACGACTACAATTGTTGTTTGGATCTATCACAATTCCTGCTTTCGCTACAGATTTTGCCTTCTACAGCTCACTCTAATACCAAAGAAGTTTCCCTGATGAGCCAAATCATTATAATCAATGCTCACCTCGAGGCTGAATGCCACCTGGTGGCGTTGGGGGAACGTGACGCTGTAAGTAAAGTGTGTAATCGGACCAGAGACGGGAATCATTCGCGATACTATACGGGTAGAAAATGTAGTAATTCACCGATATAAGTGACTCTGATAAAAGGGCAGATTGTTATGATTTGGAACCTGGGAACGAGAACCTCGAAAAGATAAAAACTGGACGACTGTCCGCGTGCTACTATCGTGTGGATTTGTGGAAAGTAGTTGAAGGACAGTGAAACCATGACTATGTATGTGGTCAGGTGTTGGACGTCCACGCCTCGTCAAACAACTTGGAGGTCGGAGACGAAACCACTCTGTGGAGAAGCACAGGCAGCGATCTGTGACAGATCTGGCGACGGATTATTCCGATGGTGCAGACGCAAGTGTTTCGGAGCACACCGTTCAACGTACACTGTTCAGTGTGGGTGTAAGCAAGAGGTGACCTCTATGACTTCCTGCATTGGCCTAACGACATGTTCAGTTATGCCTGAAATTAGCACGAAATAATGGGGATTGGACCGTGGATTAATGGAAGCGCGTCGTCTGGTACCATGGATCACGTTCCTTGTTACACCAGATCGATGGTTGAGTCCGGATACGCCGGCATCCAGTGGACGGCGCCACCGTCGCAGGCGTGTGTGTGTGTGTGTGTGTGTGTGTGTGTGTGTGTGTGTGTGTGTGGAGGGGGTGGGGCGAGGGGGGGCTGCGATGTTCTGTGCTACGGGAGACATTACCTTGTCTTCCACGCTACCTGTGGTAGTAATCAAAGACATCGTGACAGCTGTGACAGCTTGAACTTTACTGTAGCTCACCTACTTCCCTTCACGCTTGACATCTCCAACGGCGATGGCATCTTCCAGCACGATAACTGTAACAGGACCAGAAAATACTATTGTGGTTTGAGGAGCACGATGTCTTGGCCACAAAATTCGCCTGACACGATGGTGGCCGAACACATCTGGGTCGCTATCTGGCGCCTGTTCCGCGCCCATAAACCACCGGCCCGTAATTTACGATAGTTGCATGATCTTGGCGTAGACATATGGTGCCACTCACTTCCAGAAACCTGTATTGCGTTGGAAAGATAGACCAACACTCTAATAAGCCCATAGTAATAATGTTTAGTCCATCAGTGCAAACAGTGTATTCCTTGATGCCTTAATGCATGTCCTATCATCATGTCCCTTCAGAGCCGGCCTCTGTGACCGAGCGGATCTAGGCGCATCAGTTCCAAACCGCGCTGTTGCTACGGTCGCAGGTTCGAATCCTATCTCGGGAATGGATGTCTGTGATGTCCTTAGCTTAGTTAGGTTTAAGTAGTTCTAAGTCTAGGGTACTGACGACCTCAGATGTTAAGTTTCATAGTGCTTGGAGCCATTTTCTTTGTCCCTTCAGGAGTCAGTATTTAACGCATATAGATTCTTCGCCACTTTTTCGGATAACCTACTTATTTCCTATCTTATCAACAAACATAAATTTTAACAGCCTTCCATGATCTCATATTTCCGCCTAACGGCGAATACCTTTTCTCACAGAATTCTTCTACTGATACGTAAAACAATAAAGTGATCAAACTTCGTATCATTTCTGACGATATGACTGCTAGAGCTGTGCGAAGCTCAGTTATGGTTTGCACATTTGCTATCTCCTGTTTCATTTTGACATACTTTTCCCAGATGTACCGCCATCTGTGTTTATGCCAGACAATTTAGAAAACATCAAAATATGTTTGTCAGTTCTTGCACGTTAGACGGGACGGGTGACGTGTTTATTTCGAGTCTGCTGATCGGCCTCCAGAGCTAGGCATAGTTTCTAGACAGCGCACTGAAACTGCTACTTGGGGTACAGATTACTATACTTTCTGGAAGAGGAGGCTGTATAGAGAGAGACGAGTGGGGCATGAAGAGGATTGACTAGTCCGACTTGATAGTATTTTATTTTTGTTAACATTTGATGTATGAAGATCTTAAACGCATCCTGAGGATGACAACTTGTTTCTCGAAACGTGTCGTTTGATAAGTAATTCATCACAATTTAAAAGTAATTGGGCCGAAGTTTAATATTCCATTAATTACTTAATGATCACGACCTTACCTACAGTTACAATTAAAAAACTTAATTAGTGTAATGGTGCCTATGTGAGTGAAACTACTTTTCCTCATTCTAGAGCTTTATCTCTCAAGATGGGGGTCGGAAATAGCCTAATCAATAATGAAATCATTTACTACAAACATTTTAGATACAATAAGTATACATGTAAAGAAAAGAAATTAATGTGATGGTAGCATTTGTTTTTCATTTAAAACGTTAGAAACAAACAAAGACAATTCGAGTATTTAGTTTCGTGTATTTACCACGTCTTTATGAATTCACATTTAAGTCTTTAAAATGTGAAAAATACATGAGCCAAGTAAAACAACAACATACACCCACTATTCTGTAAAAACATTAAGAATGGCGTTTGTTTATCCTAGAAAAATATTATTAATTCCTCTTGCAGTGCCAATACCGAGGTTAATACTACCCCTCGTGGTATCTATCTAACTTCTCTGTATGGAAAAAAAGATAATTTTTATTTTCGTCCAACAGGTTCGCAAAGGATTTGAGGTTTCATCGCTTTTTGGTCCAGTATATGTCTGTGAAGGAAGATCTTTTAATAGTTTCATTAATAAACTATTCCTTCCTGTCATCGCCATTTGCACCATCAGCGCTTACTGCAATACATTTTGTCCAGTCTACGCTTGCCACTAGCTTCACAAAAAACATCAAAAAGACATTTTCCTGTTGCATGAGCAGTTACTGTTTTGCCAAACGACATATTTTATTTGACTGATGTGTCCCTATCACATTTAATCTCGTAAAACGTAAGAACTGAGACATGTTTGCTACATCTGTTTATTCGTCAAACTCAATACTAAGAAATTCACTTGAACTCACAGTATAATCTGACAGAGAACATCGTCAACCATATCATCGATTTGGCCCTCATACTGTTCCGTTAGAAAGCGGAATTTTTCTTTTTTCAATTTTTTCGTTTCTTTTCTGACCATATCAGCTATAGAAGCAATATGAAGTTTTCGGCCACTGTATTGGGTTTAGACAGCTTAGCTACTCTTAATGTTAGGAGAAAAGATGCTTCAACTACGCTTTTATCAGAATTGCTTGACCTACAAAGCCGGCCGAAGTGGCCGTGCGGTTAAAGGCGCTGCAGTCTGGAACCGCAAGACCGCTACGGTCGCAGGTTCGAATCCTGCCTCGGGCATGGATGTTTGTGATGTCCTTAGGTTAGTTAGGTTTAACTAGTTCTAAGTTCTAGGGGACTAATGACCTCAGCAGTTGAGTCCCATAGTGCTCAGAGCCATTTGAACCATTTTTTTGACCTACAAATTGAAGTTTGTTGATTTTTCAAGGTTTGTAATTTTCTTTCGAAAACTTCCAGTGATATATTTTTATGAGCCGAACGTTTACTTTCCAAGTGTCGAACTAGTTTCGACAGCTTTATGCTTCACTGGAGAGAACTTGAAAGCAAACAACGCACTGTGGATTTCCATCCAGTGAGGTGAAATCATAATTTAAATAACCATCATAGTACAACTTTGTCTTCTTACCAACCACTTCACTGGATGTAAATGGCTCATTTCGTTTTCTCTCATCAGTTTCACGGTTGAACGCACACAGCAATAACGGGTCCTGACGCAAGTTTCGCGTTCGAAACTTACTGAAATTGGACAATCGCAAGTGGCTCTTTTGGTCTAGTACAGCATGACTTGTTCAAATGCATCCATATGCATGTTCAAACGTGCTCTCACAGCGAGTATTACCTATAGAAGGACACCACATTACAAGGAGTACGTATATATCAATTTGAAACATTGCTCGTTTATGTACATGTCATATACGTATGTTCTTACGCGTCGCTGTGAACACAGCAGCATAAAGTAATAGGAATAGTCGTGTTAATTTTTTTACTAACGCTATTTTCTTAATGTACAAACATACTGCTATGTAAAGGTATAACGTTAAGTAAGGGGTGTCGGGGGGGGGGGGGGAGGGGGCAGGTCGCTGACTGTTAGTTTTATTTATATTTACTATTGGGAGGGGGTGGGGTCGCCGAGCTAAAGAGCCTGAGAAGCGCTGTCCTAGAGTAATAATGAACAGCTGCAGATCAAGTTGCCCTAAACACAAAATTGTACCCAGGTTACCTTGAAGTAAGTTGACTTGTTTATTGTTGTGGTCGGTACAACTGTAATACGACCCCTGACGGAAGAGTGAGTTCCTTGCACAGGCGCCCCCGTTGGCTGGAGGGCTTTGACCGCGGGAGTCCACTTCGCTGCCCCGCGCCCCGGAGCTGCAGCCGCCTCGGCGGCAATGTCGGCGCTTCACGCGATCCTGCGCGGCAAATTGCTCGCTTCCTGACGCCGTCCACTTCCAATCCCTCTCCGGCCGCGCCGCAGCGCTGCCGCCTCCTCCTGTCTTGAGAGCTTCTTCGCCACATCGGTGTAGTACTACCGTCACTCAGAGTATCGGTACCGTTCTAAAGGGAAAGTTTACCTTGACTGTCAGATGTATATGTATTTGAGATGCGCCAAAAAATTTTCCAATGTGTGTGAATTCCTGAGGGACCAAACTGCTGAAGTCATCGGTCCCTAGACTTACGCACTACTTAATCTAACTTATGCTAAGGACAACACTCACACCCATGCCCGAGGGAAGAAAAAAATGGTTCAAATGGTTCTGAGCACTATGGGACTTAACGTCTGTGGTCATCAGGCCCCTAGAACTTAGAACTACTTAAAGCTAACCAACCTAAGGACATCACACACATCCATGCCCGAGGCAGGATTCGAACCTGCGACCGTAGCAGTCCCGCGGTTCCGGACTGAGCGCCTAGAACCGCTAGACCACCGCGGCCGGCCCGAGGGAAGATTCGAACCTCCGGCGGAAGGGTGAGATGTGCCGTTTTATCTCAGTTTATTGTATCGATCAGACTTCTAAATTAAGTACTGTTTTGTAGCTTTAAAAGTACACTACTGTTCGTTTCAAGCCCCAACAAGGGATACTCGAAGACAGCGCTCTTTTCTCATAAAGAGGGTGATTCAGCTGCCCCTACGTACAGGTTTTATGCAACCTGCAACGTCTTCAAAAACCACGCCCAAGATTTTCATATTCTCTCTCTCACAACGCACAAATTATTAATGTTACAGAAAAAATGAACAGGTCTTTTTTATAGGAAATTTAATGAAGTTAAATTTTCCACTGGGATACGCTTTTGCTGGAAACCTTGGTTCTTGAGTCATCCAAGAAAAACGCTTTTCAAGGTCACTTTTGTACGTTATTTTTTTTTAATAATTCCAAAACTAAGGCCTTCACGAATCCGAGAACCAAATTTAACTACATTAAATTTCGTAAAAATCTTTCTGTTAATTTACTCTGTAGGGTATATAGTTTGCGTTTGACGATCAAGAGAACATGGAAATATTGCAAGTGATTTTTGAAGGCGTTCTGTGTTGCGTAAAACCCATAGGTATGGGTAGCTAAATCGCCCTGTATACGCAAGATGAACCAGAACTTCACTGACGAACTGAGAGAGGTGGTAGTATACACCACAAAAAAAAGTAAGATCCAGTAAACACGGGCTCAAAAATGCGTACCTAAACGGTTATGAGCTCTTGTTAGATGGAAGATGTTTGTTTCACAGTAAAGAAGATGAACAAGTGCTCATATCTCTTGATGTATGCATTTTGGAGCCAATATTTACTAAACATTCTTTTCCAGTTTTGGCCCACGCATGCATGCATATATTTCTATTGATGATAGGACGGTGTACTGAACCATACTGCGTCAGTATTTAAGTCATTTTCAGACTAATGACTACAGCCATTGGTAGTAGTATATTGAAGGTTACTTACCACCTCCAAATGTGTGTGGCAACAGTAAGCCACTAATGCTTATTTTGCCTTGAGCAGCAGGTCAGATGCTGAATAGTGAAAACATTGGATGCAAAACGGTGAGCATAAACGGACAGTGCAGTTACGGCTATACAGAAAACATCAGCTCGTTAAGTTTCTGACATGTTCGTGGGATGACTGTTAGACGCAGACAAAGAACAACTAACACACTGACTGTCCTTATACAGTTGCATCCTGCATATATACACTGAAGGGGAACAAATCGCAAAACTAAAAAGGAGTCATACGACATAAACGAAAGTTAGACGGCGCGTTTATAGATCTGAAATATGATGTCTACTCAAATTTCGCTCCAGTCGAAAAACAGTGGAGCTAGTGGCGCCACTATGATGACGCAAGTCAGGTTTGATTAAACGCACGCTGTAGCGGTCGTGAGCGTTAGTTAGCTGCGAGAATGCACGTGGTGAGTTGATAATAGTCAAAAACGCCTTGAAGCCGATAAATATGCCATTATCAACACCTCGCTGGGTTTGAACAAGGTTGGGTAATAGGGCTACGAGAAGCAGGTTATTCCTTCTGCGATACTGCAGAAAGACTCGGCAGGAATGTAGCCGCTATTCGTGACGGTTGGCAGCGGTGGTCACGTGAATGTACGGTCGTTAGAAGACAGGGCTCCAGACGGTCCCGTGGTATTACCTAGGGGGATGAACACAGCGTTCGGCATATGGCTCTGTCGCATCGTACTGCATCAGCAGCAGCAATATGAGCAGCAGCAGTCGGCGACACAGCGAACTGTTACAAATCGGTTACAAGGACACATCCGAGCTAGACGCCCTGTAGCGTGCATTCCACTGACGGCAAACCACCGCTATTTGCGACTTGAGTGTTGTCAAGCGAGAGCTCATTAGAGGGAATGGTAGAGACCTGCTGTGTTGTCCGATAATAGCTGCTTCTGCCTCTGTGCCAGTGAGGGACGTGTGATGGTTAGGAGGCCAGTCGAGAGCCTGCAAGCAAACTACACTCCTGGAAATGGAAAAAAGAACACATTGACACCGGTGTGTCAGACCCACCATACTTGCTCCGGACACTGCGAGAGGGCTGTACAAGCAATGATCACACGCACGGCACAGCGGACACACCCGTCTTCCGCTCACGCTCCAACATCGTGCAGCCCGCCTCCAGTGGTGTCGCGACAGGCGTGAATGGAGGGACGAATGGAGACGTGTCGTCTTCAGCGATGACAGTCGCTTCTGCCTTGGTGCCAATGATGGTCGTATGCGTGTTTGGCGCCGTGCAGGTGAGCGCCACAATCAGGACTGCATACGACCGAGGCACACAGGGCCAACACCCGGCATCATGGTGTGGGGAGCGATCTCCTACACTGGCCGTACACCACTGGTGATCGTCGAGGGGACACTGAATAGTGCACGGTACATCCAAACCGTCATCGAACCCATCGTTCTACCATTCCTAGACCGGCAAGGGAACTTGCTGCTCCAACAGGACAATGCACGTCCGCATGTATCCCGTGCCACCCAACGTGCTCTAGAAGGTGTAAGTCAACTACCCTGGCCAGCAAGATCTCCGGATCTGTCCCCCATTGAGCATGTATGGGACTGGATGAAGCGTCGTCTCACGCGGTCTGCACGTCCAGCACGAACGCTGGTCCAACTGAGGCGCCAGGTGGAAATGGCATGGCAAGCCGTTCCACAGGACTACATCCAGCATCTCTACGATCGTCTCCATGGGAGAATAGCAGCCTGCATTGCAGCGAAAGGTGGATATACACTGTACTAGTGCCGACATTGTGCATGCTCTGTTGCCTGTGTCTATGTGCCTGTGGTTCTGTCAGTGTGATCATGTGATGTATCTGACCCCAGGAATGTGTCAATAAAGTTTCCCCTTCCTGGGACAATGAATTCACGGTGTTCTTATTTCAATTTCCAGGAGTGTATTTGTGTCACAGACACACTGGACCTACACCTGGAGTTATGGTATGGAGTGCGATTTCATACGACAGCAGGAGCACTGTCATGGCTATCCCGCAAGCCCCGACAGCAAATTTGTGCGTTGATCTGGTAATTCGACCTGTTGTGTTGCTAACACGAACAGCATTCCACGGGCTGTTTTCCTACAGTATAATGCTTGCCCACGTACTGCTGTTGTAACCAAACGTGCTCTATAGACCGTCCAAATGTTGCCATCACCCGCTCGATTTCCAGATCTGTCTCCAATCGAAGGCATTAGGGACTTCATCGGACGACAACTCCAGCGTCATCCACAAACGGCATGAACCGTCGCTGTATTAACCTACCAAGTGCAACAGGCACGCACTCCAGCCCAAAACTCACATCCGGCACCTGCGCAACACAGTACAAGCACGTTTCCAGGCTTGCATTCTACATTCTGGCGGCCACACAGGTTGCTAATGAACCATCATTTTACAATTGCAGTAGCGTATCTCGCGCTTACATTAATCTGAAATCTTGTATGTTAATCACCAAACTATCTTATCTAGACAAATGTATTTTCCGTAAATATACATATACAGGGTGGTCCATAGATAGTGACTGGGCCAAATATTTCACGAAATAAGCATCAAACGAAAAAACTACAAAGAACGAAACTCGTCTAGCTTGAACGGGAAAGCAGATGGTGCTACGGTTGGCCCGTGACATGGCGCTGCCATACGTCAAACGGATATCAACTGTGTTGTTTTAAATAGGAACCCCCATTATTTATTACATATTCGTATAGTACGTAAAGAAATTGAATACATTACCCGTGTTAAAATGGACCGTTTGCCAATTGCGGAAAAGATCGATACCGTGTTGATGTATGGCTATTGTGATCAAAATGCCTAACGGGTGTGTGCTATGTATGCTGCTTGGTGTCCTGGACGACATCATCCGATGTCCAGACCGTTCACCGGATAGTTACGTTATTTAAGAAAACAGGAAGTGTTCAGCCACATGTGAAACAACAACCACGACCTGCAACAAATCATGATGCCCAAGTAGGTGTTTGAGCTGCTGTCGCGGCTAATCCGCAAATCAGTAGCAGACAAATTGCGCGAGAATCGGGAATCTCAAAAACGTCAGTGTTGAGAATGCCATATGAACATCGATTGCACCCGTACCATATTTCTATGCAATAGGAATTGCATGGCGACGACTTTGAACGTCGTGTACAGTTCTGCCTCTGTGCACAACAGAAATTGCGGGACGATGACAGATTTTTTGCACGCGTTCTATTTAGCGACGAAGCGTCATTGACCAACAGCGGTAACATAAACCGACATAATATGCACTATTAGGCAACGGAAAATCCACGATGGCTGCGACAAGTAGAACATCAGCGACCTTGGTGGGTTAATGTATGATGCGTCATTGTGGGAGGGAGGATGATTGGCCCCCATTTTATCGACGGCAGTCTAAATGGTGAAATGTATGCTGATTTCCTACTTAATGTTCTACCGATGTTACTACAAGATGTATCACTGCATGACAGAATGGAGATGTATTTCCAACATGATGGAAGTCCGGCACATAGCTCGCGTTTTGTTGAAGCGGTATTGATTAGCATATTTCATGACAGGTGGATTGGTCGTCGAAGCACCATACCATGGCCCACACGTTCACCGGATCTGACGTCCCCGGATTTCTTTCTGTGGGGAAAGTTGAAGGATATTTGCTACTGTGATCCACCGACAACGCCTGACAACATGTGTCAGCGCATTGCCAATGCATGTGCGAACATTACGGAAGGCGAACTACTCGCTGTTGAGAGGAATGTCGTTACACATATTGCCAAATGCATTGAGGTTGACGGACATCGTTTTGAGCATTTATTGCATTAATGTGGTATTTACAGGTATTCACGCTGTAACAGCATGCGTTCTCAGAAGTGATAAGTTCACAAAGATACATGTATCACATTGGAAGAACCGAAATAAAATGTTCAAACGTACCTACGCTCTGTATTTTAATTTAGAACACCTGCCTGTTACCAACTGTTCGTCTAAAATTGTGAGCCATATGTTTGTGACTATAACAGCGCCATCTATCACAAAGCGAAAAAAGCGGTCCAAATAAAACATTCATATTTCTTTACGTACTACACGCATATGTAATAAAAATGGGGGTTCCCATTTAAAAAAAACGCAGTTGACATCCGTTTGACCTATGGCAGCGCCATCTAGCGGGCCAACCATAGCGCCATCTGGTTTCCGCATTCAAGCTAAAGAGGTTTCGTTCTTTGTAGTTTTTTCGTTTGGCGCTTATTTCGTGAGTAATTTGGCCCGGTCACGATCAGTGGACCACCCTGTATATACAGCCTCTACTTGACTCTGCCTGAGATGTCGCTGGTCGGCGGTCGCAGAAACTCTCGGGCTTCCGCCAACGAAAGCTGAGTGCGGCACTTGGTGCCCAGCAGAGCTGCTGGTTGCCGCATTACAGCCAAAGCGCTGTCCAGCATGCGATCGGCGGCCGCAAGCCGGAAGACCCGGTAACTTCTCATAACGCTGCCTCCCCGATGTAATCTGCGGCGGCACGCGAGGGAGTCGTGCCGTGCCCCAGAAAATAAACGCAACTCCGGGATTAAAATTAACGATAGACGAGCTGCCAAGCTACAGAAACGCCGCCCAAACAGTTCGCAGGGAAACTCTCGCCAATCGGAACTATATTTGGCTACTTTAATTATATTGCACACTGTGGAAAATTTCAAAAGACTGCACTCGCTGTTAAGCTCATTGATCTACAATATTTACGCTTTAGACTTTGGTATCACTGTAGCTTCTTTCGATACTGAACGGAATCCAACAAAATCTGACACACGTCAATACTCTGTCGTGTTTTAGTGTTCTGTTGTAGTGATTCGTAGAAACGACTAAAGCTTCGTGCCTTGGAATTGGCACAGTGTGTGTGTGTGTGTGTGTGTGTGTGTGTGTGTGTGTGTGTGTGTGTGTTTGTGCGCATGGACGCTAACCCGGTGGCAAGTTTCCAATGAATGTGTGCGACAGCATGCATTCTCTGCATCGCTAGTCCAGTTAAAAGCAGTCGGAAATCTCTGCTGTGTGTTCTGCACTCATCAGTATGTTAGAGAATTACGAGTGGAATCTGATGTTGCTGTGAGGCTGTAAACAGACATGCAGCACCTACTGACGACGGCCAGTCATATAACTATGCAGGATCTGTAAGTTTTTGACGCAGAGAGGAAAGATTGATCTGTATTTATCAGCATATCGAAATGGTCACAAAATAATACCTCTCATATTTAAATAGGTTTTAAAATGGAGATGTGAGTGCTGCATTCTGTGCTCTTGGAAACATCGACTAATTATTCGGTATGAATGGGTACGATTGAGAAGTCTTTTCTTCAGGCGGGGATGGCAAACTTGCCTTTATCAAGAGCCAATCAAACTCTCTACTGTACGGGTCACACTCTTCCCACAGTGCAAAGCTGAAAAAACTAGCGTGTCTGGATCTGGAAAGCTGCAGGTGGAGTAGAGTCAGTAATTGAAGTTTTAACCGGGATGGTTCTTCAGATCTGTTCAGTATTCTGAATGACTGTTTTTTCAAATGTTTTTGTTCACCTTAAACGCTGACTTTCATGTATTACACTGTAGATAACAGAAACTGTGGCAAAAATAGTAAGAGCAAATGTCGACTTTATTGCGTGGTTGGTAAAATAAACCTCGCCATGAACAAATTTTGTGTGCTTCATTAATAAACTGCAGTACTAAGTCCCCACTTTATTCTTTGGACCTTGTCAAACTAGCATCTTCTCAAACAACTTCCCCAACAATTCTGCCACATGAGTGGGTCTATGTAGTAGAAATTTCATAACGTTTCAGCTGTGTCGAGACATAATCTTTTCGAAAAATCGCCTGAGGATCACTGAAACTGGCTATACATCAGAGAAAATTATCGATCTTTTAAATATATCGGCTTTTCGATTTGTCAAAAATGTGTTTATCTCTAAAAAAAACTGTATTCGAGACACGAAAGTTTTATTATCTACATTTTCCGTGTGAGAGCCCTGTCAATGTTTCATACAAAGATTCTGTCAAGAAATTTGTTTAATTTTTGTAGCTACAAATTTTATTATATTCGTTTCTTTTACAATACTGAAAACTTACAGACGTGAGTAACGATCTACAGGGTCATCACAAACAGTCTGAAAAGCCTGTAAGGGTGTTGCAGAATAGGTTTCGCCCAGAAATTATTGTTAAGAAAAGAAATCGATACGTTGTGCCGAGTCATTGTTAATTAGCATTGAAATTAGGCAATAATGCCGTTGTAAGCGCAAAGGTTGTTGCACTTTGACTAGAGGCGCAGTCAGATTAAATCAATCACTTTTGTTTTATTTGCGAGCGGGACAGTAGAAATTATGTAATGTCAGTGTACCAAAACTGACGGGTCCACAAAAGATTCACTGCATCGAGGTGAGACTAATACACTATGTGATCAAAAGTATCCAGTCACCTGGCTAAAAATGGCTTACAAGTTCGTGGCGCCCTCCTTCGGTAACGCTGGAATTCAATATGGTTTTGGCCCGCCCTTAGCCTTGATGACATATTCCACTCTCGCAGGTATACATTCAATCAGGTACTGGAAGGTTTCTTGGAGAATGGCAGCCCATCCTTCACAGGGTGCTGCACTGAGGAGAGGTATCGATGTCGGTCGGTGAGGCCTGGCATGGAGTCGGCGTTCCAAACCATCCCAAACGTGATCTATGGGATTCAAGTCAGGACTCTGTACAGGCCGGTCCATTACAGGGATGTTACCGTCAGATAATCACTCAGCCAAAGGCCCTGCATTATGAACAGGTGCTCGATCGTGTTGAAAGATGCAGTCGCCATACCCTAATTGCTCTTCAACAGTGGGAAGCAAGAAGGTGCTTAAAACATCAATGTAGGCCTGTGGTGCGATAGTTCCACGCAAATCAACAAGGGGAGCAAGGTCCCTCCATGAGAAACACGGTCACACCATAACACCACCGCCTCTGAATTTTACTGTCGGCACTACACACGCTGCCAGATGACGTTAACCGGGCATTCGCCATACTCAAACCCTGCCATCGGAACGCCACATTGTGTACTGTGATTCGTCACCTCACAACGATTTCCCATGTTCAATCGTCCAATGTTTACGCTCCTTACACCAAGCGAAGCGTCGTTTGGCATTTACCGCCGTGATGTGTGGCTTATGAGCAGCCGCTCGACCATGAAATCCTAGTTTTCTCACTTCCCGCCTAAGTGTCGTAGTACTTCCAGTGGATCCTGATGGAGTTCGGAATTCCTGTGTGGTGGTCTGGACAGACGTCTGCCTGTTACACATTACGACCCTCCTCAACTGTCAGCAGTCTCTATCAGTCAACAGACGAGGTCGGCCTGGACGCTTCTGTGCTGTACGTGTCCCTTCCGTTTCCACTTCACTATCATATAGGAAACAGTGGACCTATGGATGTTAAGGAGTGTGGAAATCTCGCTCACAGACGTATGACACAAATGACACCCAACCACCTGACCACGTTCCAAGTCCCTGAGTTCCGCGGAATGCCCCATTCTGCTCTCTCATAATGTCAAATGACTACTGAGGTCGCTGATTTGGAGTACCTAGCAGTAGGTGGCAGCACAATACACCTAATATGAAAAACGTCTGTTTTTGGGGGTGTCCAGATACTTTCGTTCACATAGTGTATGTTACATAAGCCAAAACTTGAGCCCACGATCGTATTAATCTAAACTTTTTATATAAAATTAGGCCTCTTGGAGAATATCGCGAAGAAAATGAACCACAAAGACGAAAACTATAGGTACTTGAGTGAAAAACTACCGCAATATAGTGAATAGAAAGTCAAAGAGGGTATCTTCCTTGACTCACATATTCGAGAGGTACACAAAGATAAACATGACAGTGGGAATCTGAAGGGTTGTTGTTATTATGGTCTTCAGTCCTGAGACTGGTTTGATGCAGCTCTCCATGCTACTCTATCCTGTGCAGGCTTCTTCATCTCCCAGTACCCATCTAAAGGGTAAAGTGTTAAAATGCTTACATGGTTCTCGGGTGTACGGCCTGATCCGACCGTCAAAGGCCACGATACTTCAGCGGACAGGCGTACCGCCATCGTCAGGTGGTGCTGATGGAGTAAAGCGTCTGCTGTAGGCCCGCGGTATGTATACCCACCGGTCCACGAGCTCAGGCCTCACCGAACCTGCGCCGTGCTCGGTGGCAGGGGTGCGTCAGACTGCGACGGTTGAGTGGGGAGTCTCATTTGGCTCCCACCCGGCGTCCCTTTCACATCTCGCGTGTGGGTGTCACGTTCTCCTTTGATGGAGCATAGTAATGGCTTCCACGCCTCGCTCAGTTAGAAGCTAGCGTCGCTGTAGTACACAGTACAGCCGAGAATCATGGAAACACTGTATACTCCGGGAAAGCCTCAGATCACATAGTTTTAAAAATGTTTATTTCGACCTCAGACGATGTAAGAGTTCATAAAATTATAAATCTCTTTTGGGCGAATCGTTGTCATGTATTGGAAAGCTTTGCTGCGACGTGTGTGTGACAGCATGCCCATCTCCACTGCCTCTCTGAAAAATGCGAAGCGGTCTCTGACGGACATGGCGAGCGATTTCATCCGGATGTTGGCAGCCATGGGGAAAAGAGATGTAAACTAGTCTACTCCTAGTGTTTTAGCAGACTACTGCTAGATATCGTTAGGGAAGCTCCAGGTGTAAAGATGTGGGTGACAATCCAAGAGAAAAAGCGCAGTCCGCTTTTATATAGTTCAATCAAAAGTTATTCAGAATATCAGAACATTGACAATGAAAGTGAGTATAGAGCTGAGTAAATTGTATTCTAGCGGCATGTATTCTTGACTTCTTTACTCGTTACGAACTAATCAGTTGTCTGTGTATTTAATAATTCTGTGAGAGTCTATGAAACACACCGAAAATTCTGAATTTCTTTTGGGTTAATTTAACACATTTTTGAGCTAATGTTAATTGGACTTTGGCAGCGCAAGTAATTTCACATTATTCGATCGATTTATCCCCTCAGGGATTCACAATCATTAACAAATTTCTTATACTAAAAGGTTATAGGATATATTACTACTTAAATAAATACATATATGTATGTTAGTGGTATAAAACAGGACATGTGTTTTTGAAGCTGGACCTAAATATATCTTTTACCGGCTATTTTTTAATATATTGTGCCCAAATAAATGCAGAAACACCAAATTTAAGTAATTTACTAATCTCAAATAAAAATTTGGTCCAGAGTTTTACTATAGGCAAAAAATAGTAGCGCAATATTCGTACGGTTGACGTGCTGTGTTCCTCCTATCGTGTTCTCCTTAATTCCCTCCAGTTGCGAATGCGTTGTTCACAGTTGCATGCGAATAGTAGTACTGTGCTTCAACACGACTCGAACTGTTCGAAGAGTTAACACCAGAGCTCCAGAAATCTCAGGCTTTCTTCGAGTGGGAAAGTCTAGGTTCATGCTCGCCCTGTAGGGAAGTGAACTTACAGCAACGCACCTCTCGATGTGACAGACGCCATATTGATTTCGTCTTATTTCCCTGTTTTTGTAGCGAGTGGTTATAATTAAAGTGCAACTACTCACAGAGACTGAGCGTGGGCTGTAATTATCGTATGGCAGCAAAACATCGTACATATGCTAATGCATTAAGGTGTAATCGATTTAAGCTGGGAAAAATTAGTCGTTATTTAGGCCACTAGGTGCAAATTTGGGTCTGTGGACGCAAGAAAGGCGCATAGAAGCATTTCCATAAGTAATGGACTAAGAATGAAACGTGGGAAGGATAAAAAAAGTGACAAAAGTCATAATGTTGACTTTATTATTAACCGCAATAGTTTGTCAAATGACATGGTGGATGTCATACCGTCATACAAACAGTGTACAGAGCCGAATTTGCACCTGGTGGGCAAAATTGGAATTAATTTCTATTTAGCGCAAATCGGTTCCTCATTAGCGCGTTAACATATCTACCAAGTTTAGCTGCCATACGTTAATTACAGCCCATACCTGACCTCCAAGAGCAGCTGTACCTAAATTTTAACCACCTGGTTTATAACTTGTAGTATGCCATTTCAAGGTAATGGCGCATTGAATATTTATCACGAACATGTCACCCTTGGTACAGTGTCTCATAATTAAATGGTAGTTAGTGTTGCATCGGCGATAAAAGCCCTCAGGACAACGATGAACAACACTGAAGCCGAAAGCTGCACCTCTTCGGCATACTGTAGTGATTGAGGACGTGGATGGTGGATTTGAAGGGATTAAGTTCCCATCTTCCTTCATACTAATTTCTTCTTTCTTTTTTTATCCTTGCATTTTAACACGGTCTGGGACTTTATTATGAATGTAGTACAAGAAGGTTCTGCAATATCTTATGTCATTTACACGTAAGAACGCGCTCTCTCAGGAATGAGTTGCTTCGATTTTGGGACTTCTGCCTTACCAGAAAACGAAGGATGAAACTGCTGCGACTGAAACGAACAGCAATGACATTTATAGCCCCTACTCGCCACAACTGTTGACTGACTTTTTTCTCGAATATTTCGCGGTTGCCAAGGGTGTTGTTATATAGAAACCTAAAATGACGCCGGCCGAAGTGGCCGTGCGGTTAAAGGCGCTGCAGTCTGGAACCGCAAGACCGCTACGGTCGCAGGTTCGAATCCTGCCTCGGGCATGGATGTTTGTGATGTCTTTAGGTTAGTTAGGTTTAACTAGTTCTAAGTTCTAGGGGACTAATGACCTCAGCAGTTGAGTCCCATAGTGCTCAGAGCCATTTGAACCATTTTTGAACCTAAAATGACAGCTCAAATTGCTGTGGCAGAAATATTTAGCTGTTTTATCTGCAATATACGAGTGTATACAAGGGTTTACTCATTCGTGAGAGAAGATGTTGTCAGGAACACGTTCGGCGAACTTTATATGTGCTGTTGGCCACAAACACATCATTTTGACGTCACTTCCGAGTAAGTCGACAGTGTGAATACCTTCTGCCTGTTCGAGCTTTCAATCGCCGCAGGATCTAGCGACGTCTGTGACGTGTGGTAGCGTTATAAATATAATATGGATTTAAATTATGCAAATAACCGTGAAACACGTAATGCAGTATCTTACAGAAGACAGGTCAAAAGTAAACACAGCCACTGACTAATATATAAATGATACCAATCTAATCCTCGATCTTTAGCGCGACCTGTAATTTGTTAGTACTACACGGTCAAGTCACATTAATGTCACAGCCTACCTCTGTTCCACGTCAACGCGCAATAAACACAAACGGCAGTTGGCAGCACTAGCAGTGGAGGGAATATAAAGCTTATCGGGGGCAGGCGGAAAACAGTGCCGTTGTGGTTGTAATGCGGAAACGAAGCGATTTATCTGTCGTCGAAATAGGTATGATCATTGGCTTTTGGTCAAGGTTAGAAATATTTATGAAGCGACTAAGTTGGTGAACGCTAAGTTTGTAAACCGATCACCTGCCGCCGTGCTTAAACTACGTCTCGCGTGACAAAATAGTGCCATCAAAGACCGGCGTTATTGATCCTAGCGATGGTAATTAATTTAATGTGCTTTATTTAATTTACTGGGCATCCTAGTTTCATCTAATCGTTATCTTCCTCTTTTTGAGGAAATGGCTCTGAGCACTATGGGACTTGACTTCTGAGGTAATCAGTCCCCTACAACTTAGAACTACTTAAACCTAACTAACCTAAGGACATCACACACATCCATGCACCAGACAGGATTCGAACCTGCGACCGTAGCGGTCGCGCGGTTCCAGACTGAAGCGCCTTGAACCGCTCGTCCACACCGGCCGGCGGAGATGATTAAATACTGGTAATTTTTACACATTATTCTAATATGTGAAGAGTAATCGGAATGCTCATTTGCACCTCATTTGGTACACTATGTAATCAAAAGTCTCCGGACACCTGGCTGAAAATGATTTACAAGTTCGTGGCGCCCTCCATCGGTAATGTTGGAATTCAGTATTGTGTTGGCGCATCCTAGTCTTGATGACAGCTTCCACTGTAGCAGGCATACTTCCAACCAGGTGCTGGAAGGTTTCGTGGAAAATGGCAGCCCATTCTTCACGGAGTGCTGCACTGAGGAGAGGTATCGACGTTGGCGTTTCAAAACATCCCAAAGGTTGTCTATAGGATTCAAGTGGGGACTCTGTACAGGCCAGTCCTTTACAGGGATGTTATTGTCGGGTAACCACTCCGCCACAGGCCGTGTATTATGAACAGGTGCCCAATCCTGTTGAAAGATGCAATCGCCATCCAGGAGTTGCTCTTCAACAGTGGGAAGCAAGGAGTTATCAATGTAGGCCTGTGCTGTGATAGTGCCACGCAAAACAAGGTGTGCAAGCCCCTCCATAAAAAAACACGACCACACCATAACACAATCGCGTCCGAATTTTGCTGTCGGCAGTGCACACTCTGACAGATGACGTTCACCGGGCATTCGCCATACCCACATCCTGCCATCGGATCGCCACATTGTGTACCGGCAGTCGTCACTCCGCATAATGTTTTTCCAGCGTTCAATCATCCAATGTTTACTTTCCTTACACCAAGCGAGGCGTCGTTTGGCATTTACTTGCGTGATGTATGGCTTATGAGCAGCTGCTCGACCATGAAATGCAAGTTTTCTCACCTCCCGCCTAACTGCCATAGTACTTGCAGTGGATGCTGATGCAGTTAGGAATTCCTGTGTGATGATCTGGACAGACGTCTGCCTATTGCACATTACGATCCTCTTCAAGTCCCTGTCACTCAACAGACTAGGTCGGCCTCTATACTTTTGTGCTGTATGTGTCTATTCAAGTTTCTACTTCACTGTCACATCGGAAACAGTGGAGCTAGGGATGTTTAGGAGTGTGTAAATCTCGCGTACATTTGTGTGACACAAGTGACACCCAACCACCTGACCACTTTCCAAGACCGTGAGTTCCGCGGAGCGCCCCATCTGCTCTCTCAGGATGTGTAATGACTACTGAGGTCGCTGATATGGAGTACCTCACACAATGTACCTAATATGGAAAACGTATGTTTTTGGGGTGTCCGGATACTTTTGGTCACATAGTGCATATCATTAAAGTCGCTAACAACAAATAAAAGAAACTACATTGTGTTGACAGTCGAATTCTGAAGGACAGTACTTTCAACTTTGACTATTACCTTTACATAAAAATCACCATAAATGTTTATGTACAAGTACTGTATAAGAACACTTATTGTAAATTACTTTAAATCAACGTCAGTTTGTGCGGTGATAGAATTTATTACCATTTACAAAAGAATGTCACAAAACTGTCAAATTTCGAGCATTCAAGAAGAGCCATAGCTTCCACTCGCGCCACAAGATCAAAAGTCACGTGGTTGCTCGAGCACCACTCGGTTCTGCATCGAGATATGCAGTGTATGGGGAAATCTCGAGCTCGTTCGATCGCACGCATCGGTTGTGTAGCTCTTGCAAATGGTAGTCATCACTGGGTGAATGGTTTGCGAATGCTCTTTGTCTTGTGTCCGCTTTCATTTTCTCCGGTGTAAGCGAGTGTTAGGAGAACAAATGGTCGGCAGACGGAGCTGTGTACAGAGGGCGTGGTGGGAACTGCACGCTGGCCGACGCGGCTCCTGGATGCCTGGCTCGCGGCTCAACCTGCCGCCCCACCTCTCGGGGGTTCCCCGCACCTTGCGCGGCAGTACCCGGAGCCTCTCAGCCGTCCCTGGGCGCACGCCGGTCTCCGGAATCCAGCCGTCTGGAACGCGACTCAGCCCGCCTGCAGTGTTGACTCGACGCCTGCACTCCTCTGACGTCCTCCCGTCAGCGCTGCTCCCTGTTGGCGCCCACCTTCTCTTCCTGGTCACGTTCTGTGCCTCCGAGCCGCTAACTCCTTCCACATGCGCACTGAGTTCGTAGTCGATTTCCCGGCACGTCGCACAACCCAAAGCTGAATCTGTGCGCACAGTGCCCTGGAATTGGTTCGTCAGTGCTGTCGAATGTGGTGTGTCTTTTTGCAGTCGGGGATGCGCGAAAAAATCTTCCACGAAAATACGCTTCATAGATTTTAGTCTTTTGTTTGCGATTTGGTAGCAAACAAAAGACGCCATTCGCGTTAGAGGTTCAAATTTGGAACTTTCACAGAGTTGACGATACAACTCAGTTAGCATCCCAAACGAGCTACGAATACTTTTATTTTCTTTGTGCGATTATTGCCATGGCCAAAGCTCTCTCTGGTTAACACCGGATTCTGTCGGCATTTTCTGACGGGTGCAGATGTTTCGTTCACTCAAGCAACAACGGCAGTCTCCAAGGCCGCAATGCGAGTGGGTGGAGTATTGAGAAATCGTTTTAGCATTGTTACAGGATTCAGACAAGGAGACGCTCTCTCTATAATGCTGTTCAATCTGCTTCTTCAAGCAACCCTGTGGAAGCTTCAAATATCCCGTTACACATGCAAAACGGCAACTTAAATATGTGTATGTGCACATGATTCAGCAATTATTAGTAGAAGTGTTTCTTTAGAGAGAATAAATTGTGAGTTGAAAGTAGCCACACAACCTACGTACCTTGATATCAATAAAATAAAGACGTGGAACACGCATCACACCAGGAAGGGAAGTAACAACTTGGATAATCTACCAGCAACAGGCCTCAGTTTTGAACATTTGCAAAACTATGACTATATTGGCCTCTAATAGTAAAAGGAAACGTCCCATGTAATCTGAAATATAACTACACATCATATGCGGCAATAGATGCCTCCACGCGTTTAAGAAATTATTAGCCTCGAGGTTACTAAAACAAGTGACACTGCAAATATATAGGGTCATGATCAAGTCGTTTGTAAACTAAAGACGTGAAAATAGACATTAATGAGTACTGGTACCCAGCAGATCAGGACATTTGAGCACAAGGGTCCACACGAGATCTATGGGGCAATCAAGATAATGATGTTTTCCGGAAATCTATTTAGAACTCTGAGTTTGAGATTTTCATACAATGAGCTGACAATATGAGATTAATAAAAAGTAGGAGATTAGGCTACGTTGGACGTGTCCTTAGGCTGGAGGCCATCTGGAAGAAGAGAGGTCGCCTAGCGGTTCTAGGCGCTACAGTCTGGAACCACGTGGCCGCTACGGTCGCAGGTTCGAATCCTCCCTCGGGCATGGATGTGTGTTATGTACTTAGGTTGGTTCGGTTTAAGTAGTTCTAAGTTCTAGGGGACTGCTGACCTCACCAGTTAAGTCCCATAGTGCTCAGAGCCATTTTGCTCAGAGCCATTTTGCTCAGAGCCATTTGAACCATTTTTTGAAGAAGGGGGGAAGGAATTTCACGTAAGTGGTGAATAGACGATACGGAGGAATACGTAAAATCTCTTGGAGTTAGAGAACGGCGGAGAACCGCACTCCAGAGGGCATAACGAAAGAAACTTGTTGAAGAGGCTAAGACCCAAGCAGGATGTAATGTCCTAAGGTTACTGCTGACTGTTACGTAGCTGGAGAGTGTTGCAGTGGAGGGTACGTCAAGGGAATTATCAGATAGTGTCACAGCTAGAATTATGTTCAGTCAGTAGTTTGGAAGCTGATCTTCTGATAGAATCTAACAAAATCTTAATGAACAGAAATGAGACACATTTACTTGTTCTGTTGTTAAAGCTGTGAATTCTGATAAATCCTTATCCTTTATGAATCCACAGCTTTAACACAAAAAATCACTTATCTCAAATAATAAAAGTGTTGAGAGAGGACAATTTACTCTCTCACCTATTTTTCATATAAGGAAAATTATTAAAGATTTTGTTACAACCCTACGTGCCTTGAGCGTGACTCCAGAAAGTTAGCGGCCAGAGCAGATGTTGATGGAGCCTGGTACGGCGCTAAAAGCATGAGGTATTTTTATGGTTCTTAGTTCATAGAAATGGCAAGTTGGAAGTTGAAAGCAATTGGCAGCGAGCCCATCTCTCAGTAAGTCTTGCCAAACAAACCCACAGCCCTACAGGGCAGACAGAACAGCCCCTAGTCCAGACAGGTCTCCAGCAGGACAATGCCACTATACCTGCATTGAAGGGATGGACTGAAGGGGCGCAGATACACGTGGAGTCGTAAACCAGGCATTGTGTGGAAAGCCACGCGTAATAAAAATTCACAAGTTTTCTTGTTCGCCGATAGTGCAAACAGGCCTGTGACTCACTTCCATCGGCCACGTCGGTCATATAAGAAACTCTGGCGTCTCAGAAACGTTTAGAGATAGAATATTTATTACACCTCATAGCTAGGACTAACATGCTCGAAGGCACAGGCAATTTAGATAAAGATCGTTAAAATTTTATCTGTCGGTTGTTGCCGCGGGAAGCTGAGCGATTTCCGAGAAAAACATCTACTCCCTCCACGAAAACTTTTTCCAGAGACGTAGGTTTCTTAACTCTTGCGCTGGTTCGTCATGAGCTTACGCTGTGTAGGAGGGGAGATTTAGCGCCTCTAAAGCCCTGTGATTGGCTCAAGACTGGGTGACGGCGAGGTCGCTCGTGCACTTTGCGGAAAAACGGAATTTTTATAACTGGAGAGGTGTGAGGCACTCCGGTTCTGGATTTCAGTGTGGAAGCAACATCTGGTCGAAGCTCTGGCATTCGTGATTGGTGATTGGGACCTGTCGTGAGACTGACTTCACTTGCAAGTAGTTAGACTGGAGAGTCTGTGGTGAAGTTCTTACTGTACAGACAGTGTGACTTGAAACGGCTTGGACTACTCGTTTCCCGAGGGCACACCTATTCGTTTTTGATTTAGCAGTCTTGACATTTGGTATCCTTGTGCGCTCTGTAGTATAAGTGAGCCAAATTGGTCTTTGGTACGATCAGTGAACGGGTGTGTCACACACTGAAATCTATCGTGATTTCAGAACTCTGATAGAGAGTAAATTGCGATCTGTCTGCCTGATCGCTAGACCGTGAGATTTTGCATTTCTTTCATGGCCACGATCGATTCAAAGGTGCTGCCTTAAGCCTCGCCTCCGCCGCACACTTCTCGCCAGCTGCAAGTTACATCGCCGCACGAAGCAAACCGGTTAACGTACTGCTACTCCGGCCTTGTCAGGGCGTACAGATCTCAATCGCCACTTGCTCTCAGCTGCACCTATATAAACGTCTGCAGATTTGAACGATCAAAGTCTGATCAGCATCAGATCAATTCAGATTGCGTTATCCACATTTTTAGGTTCAAATGGTTCAAATGGCTCTGAGCACTGTGGGACTTAACATCTCAGGTCATCAGTCCCCTAGAACTTAGAACTACTTAAACATAACTAACCTAACGACGTCACACACATCCATGCCCGAGGCAGGATTCGAACCTGCGACCGTAGCGGTCGCGCGGTTCCAGACTGAAGCGCCTAGAACCGCTCAGCCACCAAGGCCGGCACATTTTTAGGGCCAGAGGACTTGACTCACTTCTGCCATCCAGGATCCTTGTGCATTGTTCTCTTAACCCAACTGTTTGTTGTTTACTGTATTCAATCAATAACCATAATTTATGTCTGTTTTTATTTTAAAAAATAAATATTGTTAGTAAATTTTACTACATTCTGAATCATTTTTTATAGTCAGCACCACGGGTTAACTTCCATTGTGGCCTCTCATGCCAGGATAACTTCCATTGTAGCGATTCTGCCAGGTTAACTTTCAGTGTTACGCTGTATTTTCTAACCCAAAGTTCTGTGATTGATAATTTTTGGTTAGTGTATAAACTGACACCACTTTGAATGGTCAGAAAACTTGTTATTTTAGCAAATATTTTTAAAAATTCCTACTGTTGCTCATTTTAATATAATACGTGCTACTTACGAAAACTATTTTTCTCTATATCTGTATTTATATAGATGTATCGAGGACTTTCGACGGTCGGATCCGGCAGTACACCCGAAAATCTCACCGCCATGAAACATTTCATCAAAGTGTTTATCTCTGAAAAGCTCTCTAATGTGTGAGCCAATGAAGATGCCGTGACTGTCTACTCACTATATTGTGGCATTTTTTATTGAAGTACTTACCTAACTTTGTATGAAAAGTGTAGATCAATACCTTTTGGGCTCAACTAGTGGCTTATGTAACACATTATTCTTACATGGTCACAGTGAATCTTTGCAGACCAGTCAGTTTTGGTACACAGAAATGCAGGATCCCTTCTGTCCCATTCATAAATGAAACAACAATATTTAATCTAATATGACCGGGTGTCTCATCAAAGTGCAACTACATTAAGGTCATCACAAACCTGCCACTGATGTTCACTGTGCTTGATGAGTTCAGTTCAGCATTTCATGTTTGCATAAGACACTTACATGTGAACCGCACACGGAGTTAGTGTTGAATGAAGTTCACTATCATAATGGAGATATACGAACCTTGGGAATAAATTTTTTTCTATTATCCTTAACATACCGAAATCTTTCTAAAACAAAAACTTGAGCAAACTTTCTGTTTTTGCGATATTCGTTATGAGCTCAATGGAATTGGTAAAAATTAGCTTATTTTACGCAATTTACATTTTCACTGTTGCCCGGTGTAATCGTCACACAGGATACAATACTGTACTGTTACAGGAACGATGAAAACTTTGAATTCAGAGATGACTATTTTGCTAGGCTAGCTCACCGTTTTCAATTACGTAAGAAAAATGGCTTAGGAGAAGAAAAATTTAGATATTTGAAATTGTATATAAGCGCGAAATACGTGACGGTAGTGCACTTAACACCGAATTGATTCCACTCTTTCTTAGCGTTATTACAAAACTTTGCGCACATGTCGGTTTACGCTTTCAAATGGTTCAAATGGCTCTGAGCACTATGGGACTCAACTGCTGAGGTCATTAGTCCCCTAGAACTTAGAACTAGTTAAACCTAACTAACCTAAGGACATCACAAACATCCATGTCCGAGGCAGGATTCGAACCTGCGACCGTAGCGGTCTTGCGGTTCCAGACTGCAGCGCCTTTAACCGCACGGCCACTTCGACGGGCTGTTTACGCTTTCCAATGGCTTCTCATTCCAACTGAGGAAGAAACTTAAGAGCAGAATACTAATTACGGAAACCAAAAATAATTTGAAGAAAAGTTGTTTGTAACTGGAGACATTTACGTTAGTAATTGTTTCACATTCCAATAGCTGATGTACATCTAATACTTCCTCATGTCTGCAGTGACATACGCGAAGTTTATTAAAGTATTTATAAACTTATTATTAAAGTATTTATAAGGAAGATAACCCCAATAAAATAATTTAATGAAACGTGAAATATACATTCAACCCGTCATATAGGCTGTTTGATAAATCCATTATGCATTTTGTATAAGGCCGGATAGAGCGGTCCCTAGTAAATGTTTTTATTTACCATTAAACATCTCTAACACGCTGACAGTGATACCTCACCCACGTAACTACAAACAGCATGAACGTAAGGAAAGGTAGCGATCAAATCGTTCGTATATTTTAAATTTAAATCAACATAGCAGACACATATTGCTATTTGTTTACTTTGAAGAAAATTTACTGCGCTGTTCCATTTTAATGAAAGGAAATACAAACCTTGTGCTTTATTACACTGTTCACGTCCGACTTAGAGATCTACGAATTTATCGTCTCTCACACATCCTCAAGACCACCTTTGAGTTCTTTGGCAGTTTTCTAGTGACTGCGCTTGTTTTCCTTCGGCATTTCGCCCTTAATCTCTTGAATCTCATAAGCGGCTTTGATGCCCGCCTCCACAGCTGAGTGGTGACCGGCACGGTAGCTCAGCGTGTTCGGTCAGAGAGCGGCCTGCTCTCTGTAATAAAAAAACTGAGTGAAGGAATCAACTACGAACTTCAACAGATGTTATGTGACATCCGTTCCGACCAAATACAACGAAGAATGATGAACTAAATGGAAAAAAAAGTGTTCGGCGTGGCAGAATGCCATGCTCAATCCTCGCGCTCGATTCCCGGCTGGTTCGGACATTTTCTCCGCTCTAGAACTGGGTGTTGTGTTGTCCTCATCATCATATCATCTTCATCGACACGCAAGTCGCCGAAGTGATGTCAACTACAAAGACTTGCACCAGGCGACCGGTCTATCAGACGGGAGGCCCTCGCCACACGACTTTTATTTCAGCACCTTTGATGTCTGTATTTTTATATCACCAACATTACTTTCTCTTCACACCACTCGATCGCTCATTCAATTCATGTGCACGACAGAAGTAAACAAGACAGCAGACGAATGCTTTCTGAACTGCTACCGCAAATTCCTTTGCTGGTTCACTGAAAGACCGACAATTAGCGGAACACGACGAAGGACCAGCAATACGACTGAATTTGAGCATCATAGAAAACTCGATTCCAGTATGTGAGCGCGGTGTTATGGTCCATGTCTTCAAGTACGTGCGGAGAATGGGGAAACAGTTCACTTGAAATGATAATTAAATCGACACCCTAGCAGCAAACAGGAGTTGATATACATCATTGGGGACATGTTGAAAATGTGTACCCCGACCGCGACTCGAACCCGGGATCTCCTGCATACATGGTAGACGCACTATCCATCTCAGCCATCGAGGGCACAGCGGGTAGTGGACCTCCAGGGACTTATCCGTTGCACCCTCCCCGTGAGACCCACATTTCCAACATGTCCACACCACTACATTCGTAGTGCGTCTAAGAGATGTTTGCCCATCAGACTCGTTACTCGTGGCAGATTAATCTACCAGGTCCCGTACCAGTTGGGGCATAGTTTGTGCGTTCGCACAAGAGGGTCAATATCCGGGTAGCCATATTTTCACTATATATGAAGGTATTATCTGTTCCCGAAAGAACAGATACCATTAATGCAATTTTAACTATATATGATGGTAGTATCTGTTCCCGAAAGAAGAGATACCATTGATGCATCAACAGATACTACCTTCATATATAGTTAAAATATGACGACCCGGCCATTGACCTTCGTGTGCGAACGCACACGCTATGCCCTAATTCGTACGGGACTTGGTAGATTAATCTGTCACGAGTGATGAGTGTGATGGACAAATATCTATTAGGCGCACTACGAATGTAGTGGTGTGGACATGTTTGGAATGTGGGTGCAAGGAATAAGTCCCTGCAAGCGCATTACCCTATGTGCCCTCGGTGGCTCAGATGAACAGAGCGTCTGCCGTGTATGCAGGAGGTCCCGGTCGGGGCACCCAATTTCAAAGTGTCCCCAACGATGTATACCAACGCCCGTTTGCAGCTAGGGTATCGATTAAATTATTACGTCATTCTAGAGAAGCTGCACGGTCATCAGTGGTATCTGTTCTTTCGGGAACAGGTACTACCTTCATATATAGTTAAAACAGTTCACTTCCTTGACGGGGTACGGAGTGATGACAACACACACACGTTACTTACTGTTCACTGTCTACAACAACGGCAGCAGAGAGCAATTCAGTTTTCATTTTATCTACTAGGAGCGCGGCTGTGGCGCCACTTGACGAAGCGGTATACGAGCTTAAATGTGTGAATCAGGCCCGAGCATCACCAAGGGTTGTTGGTGCGTGCGTTAGAGCCTCTAATTCACCTTTTTCGTAGCTGTTTGATCGACTTGATCAGAAACTACAAACCTGGCGTTCGGTTAGCTCTAGGTGGAGAGTAGCTCTGAGCGGCTGTGGGCTTTCCCCTCTTCGGAGCACCAGCAGCGTCCCTTACCCTTGCTTAGTACCACGGTGCAGCGCTTGAGATCGGGAGCGTGGTACCTGCCACTGCTGCGGATTCCGTTATCTGTTAGCGGCGAGTGTGTTGACAGCGCGTAATGAGCAACGCTGTGATGTTCGGCGGGTGTGTTGATCTTGTTTACACGCGCCCCGTGGACCGCGCGCTGCCAGGAGTTAGGTGTTCGCCAGCACGCAGCCGATAATCACTAAGCGCGCATTAGCCGCGGTCGCGTCGCCAACGCCCGCTTAATCGGCTCGGGGCGAGTGCGGCGCGCGTATTTTTACCCCGGGCGCCGCCTCTAATGGAGCCGGCGGCCGGGCCACCAGCTGACGCCCGGCCCCGGGGCACGCCAGCGGCCACCGGCTGCGGGCAGAGCCCCTCAAACCGTTGTAATCGGCCGGAAGACACCGGAAACCGCGCCGTCGGCCGCTACCGGCGCCAAATAAAAAGCGACAAAATCGCGGCGTACTGTCGATTTTCATTTCGACACGACATTTCCATTCAGAAAATTAAAACCTCCCGTTAACGTCCCTCGCAGCACATCAGGCTGTGACTGGCAATGAACGGAATCTGGCGTACGGTTTTACGCCACCGACTGCCGACCGTGTCGCTTTTATTAATTCCTGTTCCATTTCCTGCTCGTTCGATCACAAGTTTCAGTCAGTGAAAAAGCGAAGTCCCAACAGTAAAACACGTGCTGTCTCTATTTCCGTTTAAAAAAAAAACGCAATAAAGACACCTTTCTACACTCATGCTCATAAATTAAGGATAACTGCAGAATGTGGTGCCACACAACGTGGAACTACAAAAAACTGGCGCTAATAGCATAGGCACATAGGGAACATACGCGACACAAATCTGTAAGTCCACGGTAATTTTGATACGTCGAGGAAACCGTCCCGAAACACATGTGCTACAAAACGCCACTGTCTCCTGCGCGTGTAACCCGACATCAATATGGGATATGATCACCATGCAGACGTACACAGGCCGCACAATGGGTTGGCATACTCTGGATCAGGTGGTCGAGCAGCTGCTGGGGTATAGCCTCCCATTCTTGCACCAGTGCCTGTCGGAGCCCTTGAAGTGCTGTAGGGGTTTGAAACGTGCAGCGATACGTCGACCGAGAGCATCCCAGACGTGCTCGTTGGGGATGGAGAACAGGCAGGCCACTCTATTCGCCTGATATCTTCTGTTTCAAGGCACTCCTCCACGATGACAGCTCGGTGGGGCCGTGCGTTATCGTCCATCAGGAGGAAGGTGGGACCCCCTACACCCCTGAAAAGGCGGACATAATGGTGCAAAATGACGTCCCGATACACCTCACCTGTTACAGTTCTTCTGTCAAAGACATGCAGGGGTGTACGTGCACCAATCATAATCCCATCCCACACTATCAAACCACGACCTCCATACAGGTCCCTTTCAAGGACATTAAGGGGTTGGTATCTGGTTCCTGGTTCACGCCAGATGAAAACCCGGCGAGAATCACTGTTCAGACTATACCTCGACTCGTCCGTGAACATAACCTGCGACCACTGTTCCAATGACCATTTACTGTGTTCTTGACACCAGGCTTTACGGGCTCTCCCGTGACCAGGGATCAGTGGAATGCACCTTGCAGGTCTCCGGGCGAATAAACCATGTCTGTTCAGTCGTCTGTGGACTGTGTGTCTGGAAACAACTGTTCCAGTGGCTGCGGTAAGGTCCCGAGCATGGCTACCTGCAGTACTCCGTGGCCGTCTGCTGCCACTGATGGTGAGATATCGGTCTTCTTGTGGTGTTGTACACTGTGGACGTCCCGTACTGCAGCGCCTGGACACGTTTCCTGTCTGCTGGAATCGTTCCCATAATCTTGAGATCACACTTTCTGGAACACGGAGGGGCCGTGCTACGACATGCTGTGTTTGACCAGCCTCCAGTCGCCCTAGTATTCTAACCCTCATAACGTCATCAACAGGTGTTCTTTGAGCCATTTTCAACACACAGTCACCATTAGCGCATCTGGAAACGTCTGCAGACTTACTCGCTGCAACGTACTCTGACATGCACCAACACACCTCTGCGTATGTGGACTGCTGCCAGCGCCACCGTGCGATGAACGGGTCGCTCAAAAAGTTTTTTTCATACCTTTTCATAGGCGTTCAGTACGCCCCCGTGAGAAGCACGGTATATGTCAATCGCTATTCAAATTGTTCCCACACTGCAGCGGGCATGCCTTGAATCACTACTTCCACAGCTGCTGTTAATAATATCTCTCAGTTAATTAACTGTTGTTGGTAACGAAGGCATATAAAGAGGGTCTTTCATAAAGCCCCACAATAAATAATCACATACAGTCAGGTCCGGTGACTTTCTAGTCAGATTCCAATTCCAGAAAGCGAAGTAACAGCTGTAATCGAGAATAGGCCGATGGTGGCTTCAGTAACGTGGTATCATCTGCCAGTCCTCCCGCCGGGTCATGCGACGTATTTGCTGTGTTTCCTGAATTCGAGAGCAGAATGGTGTGTCAGAAAGAAAAAAAAAGTCCCGTAGTTATTAGACTGAATAAAAGTGTGACTAAGGCAAATCATTTTTTTGTAGCAGTAAGTTAGCATTGTACCTGGGTAATCCCAAAAGTAAGATCTCCTTTTTTTTTATAAGTACAGAACTCTGTCTGTGTGGCAGTTGGTCACACTGTTATGAAGAGTGCTTCTCGTGTTGTGTGTATACATGCGCAGTCTTGGCTTGACAGCCGTTGAGAATGGAGTTCCTGTTGGGTGTTACCACGAAGTGCGAATTGCGCTCAGTTATTCGGTTTTTGAACGCAAACGGCACTGCGCCGATTGAAATCCATCGCCAATTGACGGAAGTGTATGGTGAGTCGTGCATGGATATGTTTGTAAGTGGTGTAGAGAGTTTGGAGCTGGTCGGACCGAAATTCACGACGAACAAAGTAGCGGGAGACCGTCAATTTCCGAGGAGACAGTGTTGAAGGTTGAGCAAAGCATCCGTGAAGATCGGCGGATCACCCTGGATAATCTTTGCACGTTGGTTCCTAAGGTTTCCCGAAGCACCGCTCACAGAATTTTAACGGAAACATTGATCTACCGGAAGGTGTGCTCAAGATGGGTGCCACGCATGCTGACTGAGGACCACAAGCGGCAACGAGTTGATGCTTCCCGCGCATTTCTTTACCGCCTTGCAGCCGAACAGGACAACTTTCTGGATTCAGTTGTCACGGATGACGAAACCTGGGCATACAACTTTACACCTGAACCAGGCAACAATCACGCCAGTGGCGGCATCCTCCTTGGGAGCATGGCAGTGAGCTGGTATGACACGGACATACAAAAACTGCCACAGCGTCTACAAAAATGCATCGACAGAAACGGTGATTATGTTTGAAAAATAGCTAAATGTCCAAGCTGTAAACTGATGTAAACCATTGTAGAAATAAACAGATCTATGTACCTATAAAAAAATAGGAGACTTAATTTTTTTGGATTACCCTCTTAGTTTCACGCAGCAGTATCAGGAGAGTGGAATCTAGTGTTTGATCCTGTAGGACGGAATCTCCAGACACTTTCCCTCGGTAAGAACTTTACCTGTTGCAATGGTAGTAAGCTAGTCGGACAAAAAGTAGGTCACCCCAGATCGCACAAGCAGATGAATTATTAAGCATTTACAGATGGCGCAGCGATCAAGTGATGTCGTCAACCATCGGCGCAGTGGCTCTACGTGAGCTCAAGGTATTGGTGATCAGCGACACATTTATGTCTGAAGCGAACTATTCTATCGCTTGAGCCTTGTCCCGCAGTTACGCAGCGTCAGCCATCGTTAATCGGATTTGACATGTTAATGGTTGAGGGGTGGCCGGATGAACTTTCTGCCACCACCCCGTACTCCCTCCCCCCCGCCACCCCCACCCCCACCCCCACCCCCACCCCCACCCCCACCCCCCGTACTCCCTCCCCCCCCGCCACCCCCACCCCCACCCCCACCCCCCTCTGGGACGGGATTAGTGTACCCCAACTGTCTGCGTCGAGCGTAATCCATGGAACAGTGCGAATGTGTTCAGATGTCTGTGAGCCGTGTAAATGAGAAGGGACATGGGGACCAGCCCGGTATTCACCTAGCGGGATGTGGAAAACCGCCTAAAAGTCACATCCAGGCTGGCTGGCACATCGGCCCTCGTCGTTAATCCGCCGGGCGGATTCGATCCGGGGCCGGCGCGCCTACCCGAGTCCAGGAAGCAGCTGGTTAGCGCTCTCGGCTACCCTGGCGGGTCCTTATATCTGAAGCGAGCATTGGACGTAAATACGGGCAAATGTAAGGACATAGTAGAGTCGCAAAATGGGGCAATCGTGTCTGGCCGTGTCCATGGCGATGCAGTGTTTGATGTTGCTGGAGTTCCGTGGCGCACTGTTCAACGTGACTACAAGCAGTGGTGTAACACACGTGGACACGAAACACGCTGTCAGAATTGTGGTCGGAAAAAGATTCGGACTAAGAGGGAGCTGAGTCGTGTTTCATGGCTTGTGAATCAAAATCGCTTCCAAAGCCGACACGACTGCTGCAGGTAGTGAATGAAGGACGATCCTAGCCCGTTAGCTAGATAACATTGCGATGGGAAGGCATGCAATGAACATTTGTAAGCAGTAATCTCGCAAGGAGCCGTTGCTTGCACAGGCACATAAAGACGACGACAGTAAAGTTCATGGGGCTGGAAGAACATGTGACTGGGTTTCTGAACACTCTCGATTGACCTGCAAAAAGTCATCTAGCTGGAACCTCATGGGAAATCTGAGAGACATGGTGGAACAGCGGTTACAACGTCGACATCAACGACCTCGCAATTTGGTGGAATTGCGCGATCGTATCCTCAGCGAGTGGCTTAACGTAGATGTGACGCTCCTCTACGACTCTCTAACTGGGTCCAGGCGAGTATCAAGTCCAGGGGTACTAGAGGTACTAGATGATGCTTGTAACGATTTCTCTAGTCCGGTGAGCTTATGTGAGGTAATTGCGAGTGCCCGCATAAGACCGACTCACTGATGTTCCCCTCGTAGTAGGAAAACAATGAAGCGCAGTTGAAAGTACGCAACGCGTGTTACGACCACTTGCCGGGTCGCGTGCGAATTTCAACCTCCGCGCTGGAATCGTCATATACGTCGCTGCATTCCTAGCCAGATGACAGCGCCATATGTGCGCCAGCCGTGCTTTAACGCCGGCGCTATAATTTATACCGTGTTGTGAATGGGCCGGCGTTCCTGCAGGCTGAGTGCGGCCTCCCTCGGCGGTAATTATCGGAAATAATGGGGCAGAGGGCGCTCCACGAGTAATGGTCCGGACACGCGTTATCAACCCCTCCGCGCCCCACATCCACCCCCCATACCACCGGGCCACCCTGCCGACTCCTATAAGCGCCACGAGACGAGCGCATCCTCGCTGGACCGCGTCCGCGCCTGCCTTGTTTCGCTGCGCGGCAGCGGCCGGCAGACGACACTACTCTCCGAAAGCGCCTCGCCTGCTCAGGGCCCAGCATACTAGTTGTCAAGACTTGCGTCACTCATCTACACCTGTATACGTACTCCACAGGTCACCGTAAGATGCATGGCTCACGGTATCGTGTACCACTGCTGGTTAGTCTTGCAATACTATCGTAGGCTACTCTAGTCTACGGTGCTTTTCCTAGAAGTTTTGGTCAGCTAAGATCGTAACCGTGTTACCTGTACTCTTGGGTGCGTTGCCTTACCATCTTTCGGACGTTAACACACTTCGGTGGCTTTGTTTGCGTATCTTACTAGATCTTTATCTGCGGTGACTAGTTTCGGACACGAAGTTCATTTCTAAATTATCACCTTCGCCGTAAGTATTGACACGTTGTACAACCAGTACGTTTGCAAATAGCCACCACTGGCTATCACGAGTCCCATGTACAAACTCATCTACAACATATTATTAGTGTTTTTTGCCAAACAACACCAGGACAACTGATACATGACGTTACAATCGCTTAAAATTACTTTTAAGCTGTTGTAACGTTAAGCTGTTATGCTGGTGCTGTCTGGTGAGAGGCACTTCTAATACGCACGCCTATGGCGAGTTAGTTGTTTATCCTATTTAATACGTATATTTACACAGGTCGAATTTCATTCATTCTACCGTAAAATTTTGTTTGTTGTGGTACTTCTGTACTTCGTAGACTTGTGATACTACTACAATACTACAATAACTGATTACAGGATATGTGTCTATAAACTAACCATTTAGACTTTCTGGAAAGATATCGTAGGTACAATCCTCAAGATATCAATGCATTATCTATCGAAGAATCAGCTTAACAGTTCATTCATTCAAACTGCTGACAATAAAATAAAACTGATGACCATTTTCGATTTGGGGAAGCTTAAGCACCAGAGACGCAGTTCTGGCGTTGTGCTTGATACTGGAAGCAAAACTTGAAAAATCAAGAGGCGTGCATGGAATCTGTCAACCTAAAAAAACATTCTACAATGTAAAATGTCCCAAGATGCTAGAAATCCTCAGGAAAAATAGGTATAAGGTGTAGGGTACGTGGGGTAATTTACAATGTGTACAAAAACCAAAAGGGAAAAGTAAGACTGGATGGCCAAGGAGGAAGTGCCTGGACTAGAAAGGGTATAAGACAAGTATGTTTTCCTCCCACCACAATTAAATAAAAACTTCGAAGAAGCAAAGACGGAAACCAAAGAAAGGCTCAAGACAACCATTAAAATTTAAGGTGAAAGCATATCGATGATGAGATACGCTATTGATATCGGTAACCTGAGTGAAAATAAAGAAGAATTACAGAATATGTTGAACAGACTAAACAGTCTAATCATCACACACTACAGATTGAGAGTTAACCTAAGGAAACTGAACGAACTATGAGTATCACATATGAGATTAGCGATAAACTTGGTATGAAAATCGGAGACAACGAATTAGACGTAGTGAAGCTATTCCGCTACCTTGGAGGCAAAATAACGTGTGACGGACGAATCAAAGAGGTCATAATAAACATTTTAGAACAGGCACGATGGCGCCTACTAGCGGCAAATGTCGGGGTTAATTTGAGAGAGAAATTTCTGAGAATGTACGTTTGAGGCACAGCATTGTACCGATATGAATCATGGAGTGTGGGAAAACGAAAAAAGAAGGGAATAGAAGGGCTAGAGATGCTTTCGACTAAGTAGAAAATTTGATGAGCTGATAAGATAAGAAATAAGGAATTCCTGAGCAGTATTGGAGAGGAGTGGAACATGAGGAAACCATTGACGAGAAGAATGGACAGGATGACAGGTTGTGTGTTAAGACAACAAGGAGTAACTTTCAGTGAGCTAGGTGGCGCTATGGTTAGCACTCTACACTCGCATTTGGGAGGAGGACGGTCCAAACCAGCGCCCGGTCATCCTGATTTGGGTTTTCCATGATTTCCCTAAATCTCTTCAGGCAAATGCCGGAATGGTCCCTCTGATCGGGCACGGCCGATTTCCTTCCTCATCCTTCTCTCATCCGATGGGACCGATGACCTCGCTATTTGATCCCCTCCCCATAACCATTCGGTTTCGGGCTGAGGAGGGAGAGACAGGAGAAGGTAATCGAGATTACCGGACAGGACATTACCGAGAAGCGCCAACTCATTAAATGGTAGGTAGATACCTGGCAAAGAGAAGGGGAGCAAGTGATAAGGGGCGTAGGGTATGTCAATTCTTCTTTGGACACCAGGGAACGTCTAAGACTACGCCATATCAATTCCAGCCGGGGTATGGCTCACTTTCTGACAGGTCACGGCCTTAACCATGCGCACTTATACCGCGTAGGCCGCAGCCAGAGTGCTGCTCGTGCAAGTAGGGAACATGGATCCCCAAAACACATACTTTTTCACTTCACCGATACAGAGCAGCACGCCAGACACCAACGCAATAGCTACGGTCGCAGGTTCGAATCCTGCCTTGGGCATGGATGTGTGTGATGTCCTTAGGTTAGTTAGGTTTAAGTAGTTCTAAGTTCTAGGGGACTGATGACCGCAGATGTTAAGTCCCATACTGCTCCGAGCCATTTGAACCATTTGAACCAACGCAATACAACAGTGACATGAGGCGGGCAATAAGAGACAAAGACGAGTGGGAAACAATAAACGAAATCTCTGATGATGTCTCAAGGATATCATATGACGAATAAAGACAGACACGACCGTATAACAGAGCACTGTAACACCCATAAAGCACGTAAAACAGCAGTTCCAATTCGTGCACCAACACAGACAGAGTACCGAAACACACACTCACTCAAACAGTAAACACTTTCACCAACACGTACCACAGACAACCTTGCATAACATTTGAAATAATTAAACTGTATCAGCATATACAGTGTAATGCAATTAACCCTGTAAACCTCTTCTAGCTTAAATATAAATAGCAAGCATATCCATTATGCCGTCATTACATCGCTGTTGGGATGTAACATTTGTAACTGAACGCTTAGTATGTAAGCAACATAACAGATAAAATTCAAGAGGTGTAATACAGGAGCTGAAGGTTAATTAATAACCCAAAAAATAGTATACTTTACGCTCACATATCTCCGGGATTTCCACAATGTACGTAATAGTTAAAGCGTTTCTGTAAATAGTGTTTAGAAATACTAATCCCTAAATTAAACTGTAGCGGTCCGGGAATGCAAGGCTCGAAGTGGTTCCGAGACTTTTAGACCAGGCTGGCTCAGATAAAGTAACATTTACCTCTCTCCCCCTCTCTCTCTCGTACTATCCAAGTCTTTCCTATCATCTTTCATCATATCTTCTTAAAATTTTAATTTTTTGTGTTTGTTTCCAATTTCTAATGTATTTTTAATTTATTATTACTAACATTGTAATTAATGAAAACAATAATTGCTGTTTGTCATATGGACTATGTTTTGTAATCGTCATGAAAAACTGTAAAATGAACGACCTGTTATAAAATGTAAGGCAACAGCTCTCTAAATGAGCAATAAATCAAAACAATCAAACCTCCCCCCCCCCCAAAATAAACATACCAACCAACCAAAACTACAGGCAACTCCCACGGTACTCGAGGGAGCTGCAGAAGGTAAAAACTGTAGTGGAAGACAGGAGATGGAATATATCCAGAAAATAAGTGCGGACGTTGGGTGCAAGTTCTCCTCCGAGATGCAGAGATTAGCACAGGAGAGGACTCCGCTGTGGCATGAATTTCGCCTTACACTAGCTTCACGAACACGCAGAGCTCGGCGAGGCTGCGGCGCCGCTCCCCGCTGATTTGTGCGTCCCAGCCATGCGGCCGCGTACAGGACACTGAGCTCATCCCGAGGCAATTAGAACGTAAGGAGCGGCCGCCGGCCGGCTCTCCAGTCCGCTGTGATGTCAACCAGCACGGCGAAAGATCAGAGGCCACGAGCGCGCGCCGCGGCCAAGCTCGCTGGCTATTTGCATCGAGTGAAGCACTACCAGGAGCAGACGTTGCTACAGTATTCAGCGATCTCCAATCAGCAACAGCACTACTGCAGCGCTTCGACAAAGTCTGCTTACTTCAGACGATAACGTGTAACAAAAGAAGACGGAAAGTGGCATCGAACCGGTGGTCCAAGGAAGCTTACGTTAATATACGTGAAGAACCACCAGTCCACCGACAAACTTTCAGAGGTGCAGTATGGACCAAAAGAAGAAAAAAAAGTTCAATAAATGTGGACTCTTAAGTGCATACCTTAAGAGATACGAGCACTTCTTCATCTCCGCTACTGTGAAACGAATCTGTTCTACTCGACAACTGCTCGTCGCTCTCAAGTTAAGCGTATGAGAATCTATGTTTACTGGGATATTTTTTTCTTGTTTTGGTCCGTACTGGGCCAACGGCCTTGCCGCAGTGGTAACACAGGTTCCCGTCAGATTACCGAAGTTAAGCGCTGTCGGGCAGGGCTAACACTTGGATGGGTGACCATCCGGTCTGCCGAGCGCTGTTTGCGACCGGGGTGCACTCAGCCCTTGTGAGGCAAACTGAGGAGCTACTTGATTGAGAAGTAGCGGCTCCGGTCTCGGAAACTGACTTACGGCCGGGAGAACGGTGTGCTGACCACATGGCCCTCCATATCCGCGTCCAGTGACGCCTCTTAGGCTGAGGATGACACGGCGGCCCGTCGGTACCGTTGGGCCTTCCAAGGCCTGTTAGGACGGAGGTTAGGTTTGGTCCGTACTAGCACTTTTCAATGTTTGTCGTTGTCATTCTGGTTCACCCTGTGTAAAGTATTCTCGGATAAGAAAGTTTTTGGGACAATATTTGTACTGGTGATTTACACAGACATCCCATGTTTGTCTATCATGTACTGAACTACATTTCTTGTTCCTATGTCACTTCATTTATGATGTAATACTCCTCACACGTACACATGTGTGGATTTCATGTGGTATGTGATTTTTTGTACTTTAATTTCTCAATAATAATTTTATCTGTGTGACTTCGAAAGATTTCTTTGTTCATTGATTTTAGACATTGCAGCATATACGAGAAAAACAATTTCGGTCTTATATCAAACTGATCTACTTTATTTTTATGTGTAGTTTTGAAATCTTTAATCTTTTTTTTCATTTTTGTACTTAATACAGTGAAGTATTTCACATGTATACGGGGCAATTCTTCGGCTAGGACATATAAGCCTGACGTTAATAATGTTGTTTTGACATCCCGGTAATGCGCAGATGTGAATCTGTGATTATACTGTATTATAAAAACAAAAGAAAAAGGAAAATGCTATGGTATACGTTGGATATTTTCGTAATCGATTGTAAATTATGTTAGTTTCTTGAGTCGTAATACCTTTGACGTATACACTCGTTGTTGTGGAACCATGTGTTTCCCGTGGCTCCAGAAATATCTTTGGGGTAACGTTCGTTTCACAATACTTCCTAAAAATGTAACGTCATTTTGACGTCACACGCAATATCGACAACAACACTATCGGCTATCGAATTTGTGGTAAGGAAGAATATGAATGTTAATGCTTCTCGATTCATTCCCAGCAAGTTAAACTGTCGTCTTAGATTTCCGCCAAACCACACATTTGGAATCTCCACATATTCGAAAATAAAGAGCCAAACATTTATGACAAAGGCTGGCTCTGAGCACTATGGGACTCAACTGCTGAGGTCATTAGTCCCCTAGAACTTAGAACTACTTACACCTAACTAACCTAAGGACATCACAAACATCCATGCCCGAGGCAGGATTCGAACCTGCGACCGTAGCGGTCTTGCGGTTCCAGACTGCAGCGCCTTTAACCGCACGGCCACTTCGGCCGGCTGATTTATGACAAAGAAGAACATGATTTTTATTGCTGCTCCTTTCAGTCACAGCAATTTAAGCAGTCCTCTTAGGTTTCTTCATTACCACACATTCAGGAATCGCTCAATATTTATTTCATCCTGCGTTCTTCGGAATGTAAATAACATCGGATATTGCAGAACATACCCGTACCACATTCATAAGAAAGTACGCCAGTCACGAAGGCGTTATCCATTACGCTTGAACTTACGAAGTGATGTTTGTCTCCTGCCTTGCTTATGATTGATTCACTTGAAAGCTTATATCGTTGGTGCGTTATTAAGTGATATTTAACGACAATGGCGCCTTGCTTGCGCTCCGTTATTTTGAAATGGCATACTGCAAATTATAATACAGGCGTGTTTCATGCTTAATTTGTAAATTGTTCACTATAACAATTCACTCACAAGAAAGCACTCTCATATGATGCCAATAACTGTCGATGAATCACTATGTGACATTTTTAAATAGCTCTGAGCATTATGGGACTTAACATCTATGGTCATCGGTTCCCTAGAACTTAGAAATACTTAAACCTAACTGACCTAAGGACATCACACAACACCCAGTCATCACGAGGCAGAGGAAATCCCTGACCCCGCCGGGAATCGCACCCGGGAACCCGGGCGCGGGAAGCGAGAACGCTACCGCACGACCACGAGCTGCGGACTATGTGACATTTAATTATAGCAATGGTATAATAAATCTTTCCAAGAATGACGTGTTTGTACAAATCTCCCATAGACTTGCATGAAGTCTTGTCAGTTGATCGTAAGAAGCGCGGACGGAAGTCGATAGCCGATCATGGGATCCTCGATATTGCACGTGACGTCAAAATGATGTCACGTTTGCAGAAAGTAGTGAGAAACGAGCGTTACCCGTATCCTTGACACTCAGGCTCTGTATCTCAATTGAATGAGTCACGGTATTTCACTGGAAGCTGTTTTTATGTCATTCAAGTATGTCCCGATGTATGGCATTTGCCTGTAGCATAATACATGAAATTTAAAAATCGTATTTTTGTTTTTCCTTTGTAAGTAGTTCTTTTCGATTATCTTCACGTTTGATGTTTCAGTACCTGTACGTAACAACTATCTATTGAGTATTTTTCGCCAGTAACGTGTCTATTTGGTACAGTCCCCGGATGATGCTTGAAATCCGAAATCGGTCGGAATAAATGTGTAAAATTCAGTGCAGCGAAGTTAACATGAATTTCTTAAAATACATTCATGCTGTAGATCGTCGTCTAAAAAAGAGTTAGAAGCTGAATCATATCACACTCACCTGTAGAGATTTGGGAAATATTCTCGACCTTCAGAGTTTGGTGTAGGAAATGGTTAACCACCTGTCCCCTCCCCCTTCCGATTCACAACTACGGCCTCGATTTATAAGAAACTCTAACCCCCCCCAACACGCACACAAATGTTACCACTGTGTCCACGGAACTGGCCTCATTTGTACGGAGACGCAGTCTATGTGAGACCCGCAGTTGGATGTGAGTGCACCAGGAAGTTCTGAAAATTGTACTGACCTGATGGCTTCACTCCAAGTAAGTAGTTGTACCAGTGTGGTGACAGGTGAGGCAACGGTTGTTGAGCAAGCTCTGTTGCCTGAATCTGATTGCTACAGTACGTGACTCGTATATCAGACTACTAAGTGACGTAGCAAATATCTCTCCTGGTATGCCAGTCATTTTATTCAAAATAACGAAACCACAGTCACAAAGTTGAGTCGTCACAACCATCAGTGATACGTAATCCATGCGCTAGATAATCCACATGTGATACAAAAATACTTTTTATGTACAATGTGAGTATTGACGCGACTGTTCTCCTTTTTGTATATTCCTATTTGACATCTTGCCATATATTCACTGAAGAGCAGAATAAATTGGTACACCTATCTAATATCGTGTAGGGCCCCTGCGGGCATGCGGAAGTGCCGCAACACGACGTGAGATGGACTCAAGTGACTCAAGTAATGTAGTTGGGTTGGGTTGTTTTGGGGAAGGAGACCAGACAGCGAGGTCATCGGTCTCATTGGATTACGGAAGGACGGGGAAGGAAGTCGGCCGTGCCCTTTGACAGGAACCATCCCGGCATTAGCCTGGAGCGATTTAGGGAAATCACCGAAAACCTAAATCAGGATGGCCGGACGCGGGATTGAACCGCCGTCCTCCCGAATGCGAGTCCAGTGTTTAAAAGTAATGTAGAAGTAGTGCTGGAGGGAATTGATACCATGAATGCTGCAGGGCTGTCCATAATTCCGTAAAGAGTACGAACAGCACGTTCAAAGCATCCCAGATATGCTCAGTAATATTCATGTCTGGGGAGTTTGATGGCCAGCGAAGAGTTTAAACACAGGAGAGTTTTTCTGGAGCCGTTCTGTAGCAATTCTGGGCGTGTGGGGTATCCCATTGTCCTGCTGGAAGTGTCCAAGTCCGTCGGAATGCACAATGAACATCAATGTATGCAGGTGATCAGACAGCATGCTTACGTTCGTGTCACCTGTCAGAGTCGTATCTAGTCGTATATAGACGTATCCCATATCACTCCAACTGCATACGCACCATACCACTGCAAAGCCTGCACGAGCTTGAACAGTTCCCTGCTGACATGCAGGGTCCTTGGATTCATGAAGTTGTCTTCATACCGTACACGTCCATCCGCTCGATACAATTTGAAACAAGACTCGTCCGACCAGCAACAAGTTTCCAGTTGTCAACAGTTCAATGTCGATGTCGAGGGGGTGAGGCTAGGCGTACGGCTTTGTGTCGTGCAGTCATCAAAGGTACAAGAGTGGGCCTACGGCTCCGAAAGCCCTCCGCCACACACCGTTGGGTGGCTTGCGGAGTATCAATGTAGATGTAGATGTCAATGATGTTTCGTTGAATGGTTCGCACGCCGACACTTGTTGATGTCTAGCATTGAAATCTGCAGCAGTTTGCGGGAGGGTTGCCCTTCTGTCACGTTGAACGATTCTCTTCAGTCGTCGTTGGCCCGTTATCGCAGGACTTTTCTCCAGCCGCAGCGATGTCGGAGATCTGATGTTCTGCTGGGTTCCTGATAGTTCACGTTCCAACTCACTTATATCTTTATCACGTGCTATTGAAACAGCAGTAACAAATCTAAGAACTGCGCTAGCCACTCGTTGTCTTATATAGGCTTTGCCGACCGCAGCGCCGTACTCTGCCTGTTTACATACCTCTGTATTTGAATACGCATGCCTATACGTTTGTGTGTCGCTTCAGAGTGTCCGTCTGTTTGTCACTAACTCAAATCTACAGTTTTTTCCGGTCTTTACCTTCAAGACAAGACCAAGATCACTAGTAATCTGACCTGAGACATAGCGTATGTAATGTATAGCTAGGGGAGGTTGTTACCAAAAATCTCTAAAAGTTATTGGCCGATTTACTTTAAATTTCTACACGCTCTCCTAACGAACATTGTCCATATATATTTTTAATATATAAATATATACACATAAAATTATAAAGGAGAAACGTTGTTAACAAACATGTGAAAAAGCGCTTGACCGATCTACTTCAAAGTTCGTTGCTGATTTACTTCAAATTTCTACATTTAGGTCTAACAATGAAGAAAATGAATGAGAAAGTAAGTGCTTAACAAACGATATATGTCGTGGTAAACTGACTGTAATTGCTATCGTGAAAATAAATTACAGCCGCATTACCCGTCTTGGATATAGTACTAACAGACGTTACGAGAAATCGGTACGAACGAATGCTCGAGAGTTTGACAGAAACGTGACTGCAAATTCTTATTTACCGGTTAGTTGTCGTTGCTAGATGTGACATATATCCCAGAAGATATTTTATTCTGTGTTTTACAGTTATTTTATTATTAAAATCCAGCTAAGGCAGGTCGTGAATATAGTACCAACAAAAGTCGAAGATAGAACAGAACGCGAGATTTCCCGAACTGTTCGAATAGTTAGTCGTACTCAGACACAGCCCTACTAAAATGAGCCGAAACAATAGAAGACGAATTCTCCAAAAACAAAGATACTTACAGCGAAATGTAACAACAGATGGTACAACTGATCATTTTCTCTTGCAGGGAAAATATAAAGTTTGCAAAAATTTGCTTGAAAACATTAATTAAAAATGCTAATAAAAAAGTTTAACAAAAATATTTTAGTTCTGTTTATCGTATACTGATAAGTAAGCACAATTCAGCTTTCTCCGAAAGCAAAAGTTTTAAAGTCGTTTACATCGCCATTTCTTATTTGACTGCAGGTGAAGACGTATTTATATGTCACTTTCCGTTGACACCTAGTAGGTATTAAACATTCCGGGAAACGCCGGACACTAATTAATAGTACTGAAGTTTGGGGATTTTATCAAAGACAATCGAAGGAAAACTAGCCTTTAACGTCTTGTCGACGAAGTAATCATTAGAGATGGAGCAGCAAATCTGTATGGAGAAAGAGAGGGAAGCAAATCGACCATGACATTTTCAAAGGTACCATCCCAAAATTTGCCTTGAATGATTTTGGGAAATCAAGGAAAACAAAAATCAGGATTGGTGGTCGAGTAGTCGATCCAACGTCCTTTCGGATGCAAGTTTAATATTTTACCGACTGCGCCAGTCGCCCCAGTAGTAGGAGGTGAGAGGGATGCCATCAAAATGTTCCGCTAGGTTGTAAATTTAGGCAATGGGGATGGATGTGGATACTGAAAATGCACCATATTTTGTGCAGTGACAGAGACTGAACAAAGAAAGCTGTTATTCATCATTTTAATTATGAATAGCTTCAAAGTCGCACAATCACGAATATTACATAGTCAATAAACAATTTATAATGTCTTTCCATAGCAATGTTAATTGCAGAGATACTAATACTATCTTATTTTTTAAAATTGAAGTATACTCATTTCTGCTGCTGGAGGCGTAGATCTGAAGAGAGATTTCGTAGAAATTACAACAGTTCGAAAAGAGAATTTTTCTCTTTCGAACATCAAACTGATTGATGTCTCATGCGGAAGTTCATGATATCTTACGGGTCTGTCTTGCTCTGGTGGTGGGTTACTTCAGCTTTACGCAAGTTAGCCAGAATAATTGAATACTTCCGTTAGTAGACATATAGGATACGGAGTTGCATTTCATCCTTGCGCCCTTCACATCGGATTACTTATTATTCATGGCGCCATATTTTCTTTTTAAGGTGTCAAGAGGTAAAATTTCGCGACAGGCATTACCAGTTTAATGGTCAAAACAGAAAAATTCTAAATGTTGTAAATCCTTCGAAACTACTTATCAGATTTTGTGCCTTTTCTGCCCTTCACCTAGCAAAATAACACGCGAGATAAAATATCTCAGCTTAACTATAACAAGCGGGCACAACTGTCAGATGATTCGCCAATGATATTCACTGATTTAATTGAAAACTGGAGAAGCAATCTATAACAGAGATCTAACAGAAATCATCATTATCAGGCATCGAATTCTATTCTCTGTTCAAATGTGTGTGAAATCTTATGGGACTTAACTGCTAAGGTCATCAGTCCCTAAGCTTACACACTACTTAACTTAAATTATCCTAAGGACAAACACGCACACCCATGCCCGAGGGAGGACTCGAACCTCCGCCGGGACCAGCCGCACAGTCCATGACTGCAGCGCCTCAGACCGCTCGGCTAATCCCACGCGGCCTATTCTCTGTTAAAATCATTACCTGAATAAATGAGCGCAAAGACACATTTTTGAAAGAACCGTAAACGATTATTCCTTGTGTTCTTCCAATACAGAAACAAATGAAAAATGATTTCTGGATTTGATTTTAAGTTCTAATAGTAGTAATCAGATCGCACTGTCTTTAATAGTCTGATTTTCTGGATTTGTGAATAAGGAAAAAAAAAACAGATTTGCTATCTTTACCTACGTTATGTTTTGCGCTCTGTGCACTGACACATTCAGTTGTTTTACAGAGGACACTTGTATTTCTAGTCACTGACATATGTCAAGGGTGAAATAAAGACTAAACGCTTACGTACATACGTCTTTGGGTACGAATCAACGACGCATACCAACGTATTTATTGTAACTGGCTCTGAGCACTATGGGACTTAACATCTATGGTCATCAGTCCCCTAGAACTTAGAACTACTTAAACCTAACTAAACTAAGGACAGCACACAACACCCAGCCATCACAAGGCAGAGACAATACCTGACCCCGCCGGGAATCGAACCCGGGAACCCGGGCGTGGGAAACGAGAACGCTACCGCACGGCCACGAGATGCGGGCTTATTGTAACTGAAAGGGGCCGCAAGCACACGGTCTCAGTCCACGTCCTAGACTATACTGCACATATCTAACGTAATAATTTACGATCGTGCAGGGTAGTTTCCTACTGTCTGGACAAGTGAATGCTACGGTACGGAATGAATACGACAAGGGCAGAGGGAAGCCTTGAGATTCAGCAGGGCTGTCTCAGCAAGGCCTGCATACTTCGTGGCCTTTATTGGCCAGCATTCCGCGCCAATATGAGAGCTGCGTGCTTTGAGAGCCAAATCGACGATGACAAAGTAGCCCTTTCCCACTCCAGAGTCCTTCCTCATAACGCCGCCAGGGTGTTCTGCGAGGGGCCCCAACTTTGACAAACTGAGCATTCCGTATCATGTCATCCGCTTCCTGTCCTACGAATCTTCACCAGCCTAAGAGAAAACTTCCCTTTTACGTATGTTTATTAATATCAAGCAAAGGACATTGACATTTCGTTAAATTGTTCTATCCGAAGAAAGAGTCATACTGACTCAACAATGGAATATCGGCAAAAAAGGGGCACATATCAGGAGATATTTACACAATCATTGTGTTTGCATTTATACAATAATGCGATTATCCTAGCCGTAAATGTTTACCCAGACTTATCAGCTTTCATTAGACAAACTTTTCACTCGCACCTAATGAGAAGAGAGTTGAAATGCGCAATACCATCAATTGACAGGGAGTATGTACATGAAATGACGCGATATGTGTCTAACTTGTGTTGTCTCGCCGTCCTCTGTTACTTGTAACATGTTGATGACAGCTGCCTCTTTGGATGTGTCTAATTGTAGCTTAATAAAACGATTTTTTCGTGCCATGAGCGAAACTCTCTCTCAAATTCTGAAGGTGGCAGGTGTAAAATACAGGGAGCGAAAGGCTATTTACAATTTTTACAGAAACCAGATGGCAGTTATAAGAGTTGAGGGGCATGAAAGGGATGCAGCGGTTGGGAAGGGAGTAAGACAGGGTTGTAGCCTATCCCAGATGTTATTCAATCTGTATATTGAGCAAGTAGTAAAGGAAACAAAAGAAAAATTCGGAGTAGGAATTAAAATCCATGGAGAAGAAATTAAAACTTTGAGGTTCGCCAATGATATTTAATTCTGTCAGAGACAGCAAAGGACTTGAAAGAGCAGTTGAACGGAATGGACAGTGTCTTGAAAGGAGGATATAAGATGAACATCAACAAAAGCCAAACGAGGATAAGGGAATGTAGTCGAATTAAATCGGGTGATGCTGAGGGTATTAGATTAGGAAATGAGACGCTTAAAGTAGTAAATGAGTTTTGCTATTTGGGGAGCAAGATAACTGAGGATGGTCGGAGACATAAAATGTAGACTAGCAATGGCAAGGAAAGCGTTTCTGAAGAAGAGAAATTTGTTAACATCGAGTATAGATTTAAGTGTCAGGAAGTCATTTCTGAAAGTATTTGTATGGAGTGTAGCCATGTATGGAAGTGAAACGTGGACGATAAATAGTTTGGACAAAAAGAGAATAGAAGCATTCGAAATGTGGTGCTACAGAAGGATGCTGAAGGTTAGATCGGTAGATCACATAACTAATGAAGACGTATTGAATAGAATTCGGGAGAAGAGAAATTTGTGGCACAACTTGACTAGAAGAAGGAATCAGTTGGTAGGACATGTTCTGAGGCATCAACGGTTCACCAATTTAGTATTGGAAGGCAGCGTGGAGGGTAAAAATCTTAGAGATGAATACACTAAACAGATTCAGAAAGATGTAGGTTGCATTAGGTACTGGGAGATGATGAAGCTTGCACAGGATAGAGTAGCATGGAGAGCTGCATCAAGTCAGTCTCTGGACTGAAGATCACAACAACAACAGAGCGAAACGCCTTCATTATTTATATATGCGCAAACAGGTTTACATGGTGTCCCAGGAGGAATGGTCAACATTCAGGAATATGGCAGGAACGATCATTCGAAGCAAAAAACATGGGCTCAAAATGTATACCGTAAGAGCAATAACCACTTCTTCGTCTTTGATACTGTGAAACAAATCTCTTCCACTACAAGCTCTTTGCTTTCCATATCTTGAGAGGTGGTAGTATGTAGAAATAAGGAAGAAAGTCCAGTAAACATGGGCTCAATATAGGTAAAGTGCTACGAGCAATTTTCACCTTCGCTTCTATGAAATACATCTTTTCTAGTGAACAAGTGCTCATACCTCTTAAGACATATTTTTTAAAGTCCACGTCTCCTAGACAACTTTTCTTGTTTTGGTCCTTACTACCTTCCTTCAAAATATGGAAAGTAAAGAGCTTGCAGTAGAAGAGATTTGTTACATAGTATCGAAGATGAAGTGCTCGCAGCTGTTAAGGTGTGCAGTTTAATGCCACTGTTACTAGACTTGCTTGCTTCGAATGATCGCTCCTGTCGTGTCCCTGAATACTGCCCGTTCCTCCTGGGCATCCTGCATATTTCAGGCCACTGAGGATGCCTTTCAAGTAATGAAGGCGAAGCGCATCTGAGATGAAAAATTCGTTTTGTTCAGTTTTAATCGGACGGATCCAAAATGACAATTATCGCCACGACATGCGCTTTATAATATTTTTCCTTCGCTCTTGTATCGCCCGTGCTCTCATTGACGAAAGTTACCCTTACCTTCTCTTATGATTTCTTTGGTTTCATTAGGTAGATATCATAAGTATGTGGTGCTGCTTTGTGATTCTTGACCTACTCAAAGCAGGGTGAAATACTAAGTATTACCGCGAAATAATGAATCCAAGGTCGAAAGCTTTACTCACCTCACTTTTTTTTTATTCTTCACACTCTATCATTTAAAAGTTATGCAGAATACCTCAGTTCTCTATGATTGCATCTGACTTCCTTCCAATCTCACTTCTAACCACCGAGAGTGTGATTCAGTTGTTGATATCGCCTTCACATGTCTATGTCTTACTATTTTATTGAAGAATGGAAGTAAGAAGGTAGTGGAGATATAACAGCTCAAACGAGCTCCTAATCGCCAGCGTAACAGGTCAAGACGAAGCAATATGAGCGGTACTGTAATTACAGGCCTACATCAGTCAATTTACGTGGAACCTTGGGTTCTGCAATATGGCAATCCTCGGCTCTAAATTAACCGTGGCCATCTAAACGCTCCGAGTAACTTTCGAACAGAAACATCAAAAAATGTTTTTCAAACACACTTCTACACTACGCCAAGAGAGGTGCACTTTCGTTTGACATTGAATGCCACAATACGTGCATTGCTTTATGTATTACCGCTTTCACAGTAATGAGATAATACTAAATCTCGAGATATCAGTGCGAATAACTGAAAGAGACCATCTGGTGTGACTATTTTGTTATTGTGCCCTACAGTAAATAAATATTCGTTTAAAATCAACTAATGTATGTGTCTTTTGACCAACGTCATTGTTTTCTGATTAACACCAGTAGCTTTCATTGGAAGTTATCTGGAAATGATTTGTGGATTCTATCACAGCACCTTACAGTTACATCTGAGTTGTTATCTTTAGGAAGATCCTCAGTTTCTTCCCATTACATACGAGGCCATTAATAATGTCCGACACACATTACGGTCTATCGTCCTATGCTCATTCGATGGACCGATTAATTGTGGAATAATTCCCGCAGTGGAATTTAATTCACTATACCACTTACATGTTTAAAAACTAACTAATTAGTAAAACGACCTACACTCTTCGCGAAAAATAATTGCATCATCACTCCTTCTGTCAAATTCAACAAGAACTCGTAAACTTGAAGCATTGTGGGGACAAGCAAGGAGGAGCAGTGATGTCAAGGAAATGTGTGGAGTAATGTTTTTGACATTTAACTGATAGAACTCAAATTAATTGTTGGATGGTGGTTCACGTTTGCTGATAAGTGGCAGGGGCTGACGGGTTTCCCGTTCAGTCACAGAGAGCAACTAGGGAAACTGAACAGTGAGACGCAGAACAACGACTACCGACACGTTTTATTAAGCAATCCGATCCGCCACACTCGATTGCTATTCCTTATCAAGACGGCCAGGATGTTGTCACATCGGAATCCGGAATAAAGGGGTTCAGTATTTCAAAATTACGTATTCGCTAACGGGATTTTAAAAAGAGATGCGATAGGTTCATAATAAGCAGCGTGATAGGTGAAGCACGATATTTACAAAATATTAAAAAAAAAACTTTTACGTAAAGTTGATGATAAAATCAGACACAGCTGATGCTTGATGAACTGACACACCTAAGTTTTTAATCTACAGTATCGGTCTTTTGTTGTGCTGTTGACCTTATTAATAGTTACGTGTGCAAATTAATTTTAGCTGAATCATTAGTTCTGGGAAAAATAAATGGTAAAACGCAATAGGTACGTGGAACATTTTGTTCCTTAGGAAGATGTCAAACAATAACAGTAAGTGATGGGGACTGAATAAATCGTCATCCACCAGGGATCACAAATTTAGCATTGGAGGGCAGCGTGGAGGGTAAAAATCGTAGAGGGAGACCAAGAGCTGAATACACTAAGCAGATTCAGAAGGATGTAGGTTGCAGTAGGTACTGGGAGATGAAGAAGCTTGCACAGGATAGGGTAGCATGGAGAGCTGCATCAAACCAGTTTCAGGACTGAAGACCACAACAACAACAACTACCAGACAGTGCCAAGCAGCATGCAGTTGAGCATCTTACCATCCAGCACGATGCTGCAGTTATTCCACATTGCCAGATGACAAGAATAAAGTACGGCCACAAAACATGTGAACTCAAAGGTGCAAAGAGCGGGTCTGTTTCCTGCCGGGTTTCGGGACTCAGTAACGTACGCGATGTTGTACAGAGCGCGTCAGTTTGAGCCACAGAAAACCTTCACTCCCACTGTTAATAAACAGATGGTAAATACGAAGATGTTTCACTTCATAGAAACAGATGTAAGCTGATCCTGCTTCACAGCCGGCCAGGAACAAACTGAACAAAATAAGAATGCAGAACAAAAATGGACGTTGGAACGACTGCTTGATTTGTTAAGGTCAGGTTCACGGAACTCAACAAAGCTGTAAGCTAGTGATGATAACCATAAATTTCAGGGTGCTCGATATCATAGTCTCCAGTCCTTCGTCATGCAGGTAGAGAGCAATATACTGAAAGCCCTTTAAGGGTCACTCACCTCCAAATAAAATTTAGTAGCTAAAATTTTCACGCCGTTCTGCAGAACTTTTATGCAACGAAAGAGTACCTCGACAGCAGCTTGAAACAAGTGCCGGAGGACGTAGATTCCTCGCGACTAAGATTGTAAAATCGTGGTGATGTTGTCGTGCTGTGTGTCCCAACGAAGACGAGATTTCGGCCGTACCAAGAAACTCCGTCGCTGACACCTGAGCGGCAAACGTAGTGACGTTTCTAACGCCCAGGCTATGCTTTAGTGCACATAATGTAAAGCAAAGTCCATTAAGTCGTCTGAAGTAAGACCATGAGATGTTGCAGAGCTTATCTGTCTGTTGGATATACACATTTACCCCCTTGACTTCAAATGTGGTTTCCCAGTATATCATGCTATACGTTGCTATGGTATTTTATCGTCTTCCTTCTTCTCACTGTACCATCGAAAACAATAAATGAATTCCATGCACCAAATATGCTAACAGTGAATCGAATAGTGCACACCTGGAGATGGATACGAGCGAAAGTTCGTGAACAATAACACATAATCCTTAATAAGAAAAAAAAAATAAAACTAAAGTCCGCCCGAAGAGGCCATGAAGGCCCAGCGGTACCGACCAGCCGCCATGTCATCGTATGCCCACAGGCGTCACTGAATGCGGATATGGAGGGTAATGTGGTCAGCACACCGCTCTCCCGGCCGTTTTGTCAGTTCACGAGACCGGAGCGGCTACTTCTCAATCAAGTAGCTCCTCAGTTTGCTTCACAAGGGCTGAGTGGTGCATCCCGTCTGCCAACGGGGCTCGGCAGACCGAATGCCGTAGATCCAAGTGCTAGCCTAGCCTGACAGCGCTTAACTTCGGTGATCTGACGGGCGCCGCTGTTACCATTGCGGCAAGATCATTGGTCTTTCATTGACCAGCAGAGTTACGTTGGTGAGTCTATAGACAGTGATACAGTTCGTATCGACTTTACTTTCTGCCAGTCTTTTGTAAAAATAGACGTAGCTTCTTCGGTACTGTTTCCCTGTCGCCAAATATAGTAAACCATTAATTTAAATTTTTGTTTCATATTATCTCGGACTCGCGGACAAGCAAATCACCAGGAAGATATCCAGGATACAGGGGCTGCTGAACAGTTGTATCTTTAACCGCAATTAACTATTCCCTCTGTAGTGAAATGTAGGTTGTTACGACGTGGCACACTGAAGCTGTTTGCCAGACCAGGAAGCGAACTCAGTCTCACACCTTCCTTGGCCAACGCTTTCACTAACCGAACTATGCGGATAAAGCCCATGGCAAAGAGTGTTGTCTGTGGAAAGTGACGATGACGACGATGACGATGTTTGGTTTGTGGGGCGCTCAACTGCGCGGTCATCAGCGCCCGTACAAAGTCCCAATTTTTTCACAGCCCAATTTTTTACACAATCCAATCGAGCCACTGTCACGAATGATGATGATGATAATGATGATGATTAAATGATGAGGACAACACAAACACCCAGTCCCCGGTCAGTGAAGATCCCCAACCCCGCCGGGAATCGAACCCGGGACCCCGTGATCAAGAGGCCAGCCACTAGACCGCGAGCTGCGGACTCTGTGGAAAGTGAGGCCCCGCGTTTGAGTCCCATTCCAGTACAGAGTTTTAATCTGTAAGGATGTTTTACTGCAGCGTAGCAGAATGAACTCTAAGGTTTTGGCCGAGCCGTTCTTCACGATATTCTGTTCCGAAAGTCCAGAAGGACACGCACAGCATTGTGTATGTGGAGATCTGAAAGTAGAAAGAGTAAACAGTAGAATGAAGATTTTTTCTGATAAAGCCACAAGCCTGGATAGTGCAGCCGGTAGAAGCATTAGCAGTGGAAATAGACGTTCCGCGTTGAGTCCCGTCCGGCACACAGTACTCATTGTTCAGGTATTCTGCTTCCTACAGTGGGCTTTTGCTACCGAGTAAACCTTGTACAGTTTTGACAACTAGAAGGTAACGAGAAGCTAAACTTTACAAGAAAACTGCCTCCTCGGCTTGGTCTTTGACGGACATAGCCATCCGTGGCGTCTGGTGCAAGGGAGCGTTTGCCCGGTAGAGAAACCTGCACCACTAGCAAGCATATTCCGGCAGTGGTTAGATTTTTTCATCTTCCAGATGAGGGAGATTTTGAATGAACACAGAAACCACAGGAAGAGACTATGGTGCGAGCCAGTGAATCCCAAATCGCGAATGATTAGCGCAATGAGCTACCTGAAAGAATAAAACCCTTGGAAATAAGTTGATTCTTAGTAATGATATATGTATATTTTATGATCATTGTATAACAGTTCAGTGTCAGTAAGGAGGGTGGCCTCACCTTGGGTGGGGAAACCCACGAATGCTGGCTAGCTCAGTTCAGAAGCGTAAAGTGCGTGCGGTGAGGCTGCCGGCCCATTCAAGCCTCTGCGCAAGACCTCACTCTTAGCTGCGATCTGATAGAGGAAGGGCATGTCCTGTAGTCGAGACAGCGTAAGACGATCACTGATCGCTCGTAGCGCTGTTGCCAGATTTAAACTGCGAGGCGCTAACGGTTTCAGGCGCAAATACACTCCTGGAAATTGAAATAAGAACACCGTGAATTCATTGTCCCAGGAAGGGGAAACTTTATTGACACATTCCTGGGGTCAGATACATCACATGATCACACTCACAGAACCACAGGCACATAGACACAGGCAACAGAGCATGCACAATGTCGGTACTAGTACAGTGTATATCCACCTTTCGCAGCAATCCAGGCTGCTATTCTCCCATGGAGACGATCGTAGAGATGCTGGATGTAGTCCTGTGGAATGGCTTGCCATGCCATTTCCACCTGGCGCCTCAGTTGGACCAGCGTTCGTGCTGGTCGTGCAGACCGCGTGAGACGACGATTCATCCAGTCCCAAACATGCTCAATGGGGGACAGATCCGGAGATCTTGCTGGCCAGGGTAGTTGACGTACACCTTCTAGAGCACGTTGGGTGGCACGGGATACATGCGGACGTGCATAGTCCTGTTGGAACAGCAAGTTCCCTTGCCGGTCTAGGAATGGTAGAACGATGGGTTCGATGACGGTTTGGATGTACCGTGCACTATTCAGTGTCCCCTCGACGATCACCAGTGGTGTACGGCCAGTGTAGGAGATCGCTCCCCACACTATGATGCCGGGCGTTGGCCCTGTGTGCCTCGGTCGTATGCAGTCCTGATTGTGGCGCTCACCTGCACGGCGCCAAACACGCATACGACCATCATTGGCACCAAGGCAGAAGCGACTCTCATCGCTGAAGACGACACGTCTCCATTCGTCCCTCCATTCACGCCTGTCGCGACACCACTGGAGGCGGGCTGCACGATATTGGGGCGTGAGCGGAAGACGGCCGAACGGTGTGCGGGACCGTAGCCCAGCTTCTTGGAGACGGTTGCGAATGGTCCTCGCCGATACCCCAGGAGCAACAGTGTCCCTAATTTGCTGGGAAGTGGCGGTGCGGTCCCCTACGGCACTGCGTAGGATCCTACGGTCTTGGCGTGCATCCGTGCGTCGCTGCGGTCCGGTCCCAGGTCGACGGGCACGTGCACCTTCCGCCGACCACTGGCGACAACATCGATGTACTGTGGAGACCTCACGCCCCACGTGTTGAGCAATTCGGCGGTACGTCCACCCGGCCTCCCGCATGCCCACTATACGCCCTCGCTCAAAGTCCGTCAACTGCACATACGGTTCACGTCCACGCTGTCGCGGCATGCTACCAGTGTTAAAGACTGCGATGGAGCTCCGTATGCCACGGCAAACTGGCTGACACTGACGGCGGCGGTGCACAAATGCTGCGCAGCTAGCGCCATTCGACGGCCAACACCGCGGTTCCTGGTGTGTCCGCTGTGCCGTGCGTGTGATCATTGCTTGTACAGCCCTCTCGCAGTGTCCGGAGCAAGTATGGTGGGTCTGACACACCGGTGTCAATGTGTTCTTTTTTCCATTTCCAGGAGTGTAGTAGCCGTTTACAAAGCTGACAACACTCAGGCGTTGCCGCAGAGACGTTAACAAAGTCGTGTTGCATTATTGGTTGAGATAGGCCGCGAAGCTGTAGCGCCCAGTAAACTGCAAATGTCAGGTATCAACTCAGCTATAGGTGCTTCTTGAGCCAGGCGCAGTACTACGAGAAAAGAGTAAAAAGACCGTGGAAGTGCGGCAGCACAGGAGGGTGGGTACCAAGGATTACGAAATGGATTTGCATTTTGCGAATCTGAAACGACGTCAGCTGTTTGCGACACATGAAAATTTGTGCCAGACGGGGATTCGAACCGGGATTTCCCGCTTATCGCGAATCGCCTTCACAGCTTCGGCTACCCGAGCACGCCTCCAGGAGCGATGCAACCTTCCATCTCCTTGTTTCTCGCTTAGACGGACTCGCGAAATGTGCGCACGTGAGGGTTACGGACAATGGGACGTATGGAGGTTTGTATCGATGCTGGAGGCACACTCGGATAGCCGAATAATTAAGGTGATAATACCGGTTCCAGTCCCGGTCTGTCACAAATTTTCATGTGTCGCAAACAGCCAGATTCGTAAAATACGAAACCGTTTCGTAATATTTACCACCGCTGTATTCGTCAGAAGAATTTCTGAAAGACATTGTAATGTGAAAATACAGACAATCTATATACACAGACATTGTAACCCGTAATACCGTACTTGCTGTTACAAGCGTAGATAGTCTGTTGCTATTTATTTATCAGTTATAATACTTTTAGGATGTTGTTGTTGTGGTCTTCAGTCCAGAGACTGGTTTGATGCAGCTCTCCATGCTACCCTATCCTGTGCAAGCTTCTTCATCTCCCAGTACCTACTGCTACCTATATCCTTCTGAATCTATTTAGTGTATTGATCTCTTGGTCTCCCTCTACGATTTTTACCGTCCGCGCTGCCCTCCAGTACTAAATTGGTGATCCCTTGATGCCTCAGAATATGCCCTACCAACCGATCCCTTCTTCTAGTCAAGTTGTGCCACAAATTTCTCTTCTCTCCAATTCTATTCAATACCTCCTCATCAGTTATATGATCTACCCATTTAATCTTCAGCATTCTTCTGTAACACGGCATTTCGAAAGCTTGTATTCTCTTCTAGTCTAAACTGTTTATCGTCCACGTTTCACTTGCATACATGGCTACACTCCATACAAATACTTTCAAAAACGACTTCCTGACACTTAAATCTATACTCGATGTTAACAAATTTCTCTTCTTCAGAAACGCTTTCCTTGCCATTGCCAACGTACATTTTATATCCTCTCTACTTCGACCATCATCAATTATTTTGCTCCCCAAATAGCAAAAGCCATTTACTACTTTAAGCGTCTCATTTCTTAATATAATTCCCGCAGCATCACCCGATTTAATTCGACTACATTCCATTATTTAGGATGTTACTAAATAATAATGTGTGCTGTCAGGATAGCGGATTCGCTGATTTGTCCTGAAGAGCAGCATCACTTTTTTTCTTTTCTGCGTGGTAAAGCCTAGCGGAGACTCTGGTGTACCACTTAATTCCTTATATTATATTACAAAGCTTTCAATTGTCTTGTAACAGGGCCGAATTTAATTCACAATTTATCAAGCTGTAGGACACAACAGAAGAAGTGGAGGTACTAACTTGAATACCAAAGACGCTCTGAATGTGAAAGATGATACACAGCCATCCACAAAAATTTACGTAATGCCATAGATCGTAATACGATACAACTTGTACGATAGATAAACGCGTGTGTCTCTACAAACTTATCTTTTCAACTCTGAAATATACTTTTCTAATACGATGCACTATGGAACATATGCTTTATAAGTTTAAACAACATTGACGCTACTTGGAACTGAAGCCTTTGAAATGCATAGAAATTAACCGTACGAGTACTTGAAAAGATTACTTACACTGAAACAAATTTGTGAGAAAATTGCAAGCATATTCAACCAATTCTGATGAGCATTATCTTTAAATTCTTCAGTTCACTGTATCTACAGTACCCACAGCTGTTTTGTGCATAGTCATAATAGTGGTTCTCTTCTCAGGTACTGTCTGGTTTGCATAGTATCTTCAGCTTTAGCTGTGAAGTGAATATATTTTAGTGACTACTTGGTCAACACGACTCAAAGTATAAATTCTGTCAAGTTCTTTGACTCGTCCTAAAAATGGACCATGCTACTAAACTGAATAAGCCCCTTCCTTCTCTCTACGCCTACCTAATGTCAGAATGTTATATGCTCCACTATTTATGATAAGAAGTATCATCTGTCGCTTTCGTTCTACCCGAAACTCGACTTCATTTTCCGCCAAGCTTGAAAAAATGAAAAGGAGGCGGCAGGAGACGCTGAGTAATTTCCGGCGTTTTCTGGAGATGAAATCGTCGCTGCTGCCGAGCGCTGACTGCGCATTTAGAAGACAGCGATGTAAGAAGACGCGAGGGGCCGTGTCTCTTCCGTAGGACTGCAATGTAGGCAAGTAATCTGACAAGAGACTCCCAAAGTCTTCAGAAGAAGAATGAAAGGCAGGGCAACTCAGTGGAGAAACCTAATAGGCAAGCATGCCTTCGACGGAACATAGAGAGGACGACTGCTTTCTTTTGCTCCAAACCGTAAGCCAAAAGATGGAACATTTTAAGTTTGTCTACGGCGGGTATTTGTGAACGACGCTGCTGCGTATTAAGTCAATTATAAGTGAAGCAAATCATTTGTATAAATTACAATTATCGAGTCATTTATGGTACAATTTTGCGAAACAGCAGAAAAGATCATTCTGCGACAGTGAACTATATCTATCTCAGTGCTCGGAAGGTGAAGCTAATGGCAGCAGGTGTAGGGATGTTCTGTTCAATGCCGTGTTGTAATGGTTCTTTATTTGCGAAACCATTACCACTCGCTAACCCAATTTTTCGATACCGTAGATTAATGAATATTTTTCTACGTAATGTCTCATATTTTTCACTCTATTCAAATTTGGTTTCATTTTTTTATATAGGTACGTCGATAGTTTGAGATGTCGAAATCGATATAATATCTAGTGTGAATATCTTGGTACTTATTGTTATCTTTGAGGCTGGCTTGTGACTTTTGACGCGGAAGCACACAGAGAAGTAAAGTTTTTGTGTTGAATATGAACAGTCTTGACTTTGTGTTGCAAATGAAAAGATGAGTCTGAGTGAGGACAATGAAAAATGTTGTGAGTTTTATTAAGTGCAGTAACGGCTGCGAAACCGTATGATGAAGTAATGTTTTGAACATGCGAAAGTATAAAAAGTTTAATAAATGTGTATTTCTGTGAAAAGTGAGTGTGAAGAATAATTTTCAAGTGACCATTATGTAAAAAAGTATGAAGCACACTGCAATGAGAAACATAAATCACAATTTAATCCTGAAAGATTGTCTTCGAAAGTTCTTCAAGTCGGCGTAATTAACGTCCGAGTGCCTTTCGCACCGCCGGCCGCGGTGGCCGAGCGGTTCTAGGCGCTCAGTCCGGAGCCGCGCGACTGCTACGGTCGCAGGTTCGAATCCTGCCTCGGGCATGGATGTGAGTGATGTCCTTAGGTTGGTTAGGTTTAAGTAGTTCTTAGTTCTAGGGGACTGATGACCACAGATGTTAAGTCCCATAGTGCTCAGAGCCATTTGAACCATTTTAAGCCTTTCGCACCAACAGCGAAAGTCACGCTACCTAGACAACAATTTTAATTACGAGCCTAAGCCAGAGCGAGATCGTCGTTGGATTACAAATACTAGATAAGTGATATTATTGTTCATTTTCTTCAGTGACTGTATTCAATTGATGTAGCAATTCCTGCCACATTAAAGACCTTTTAGTTGCGCAATAAAAAGATCATACTTTGAGTGCGCGACGTGATAAATTTTGAACTAATTAACTGTTAGTGGAGGTATTGTTATAGTCTCTACTGCCACAGAAAGTAAATATTCACACTACGTCCTTCAACCCTTTGCCACCTTTTAATCACCATGTAAGATTTCGGTTCGTCAACTCTGCAGCTATTCAAGAAATGGCTCGAAACCAATGACCGAAATGAATAAATATTTCATTAAGTTCCGGCTTGTACCTATTTGTAGCTATAATTCAACTGATTAAAGTTTAATATTTAGTACTGATTCATAAAATAATCATAGGCGGTATGAACTTCTAGTCTGCGGCTGCTAGTGAGAACTAACATTTGTATTGCACTTGGTTCATTTGGTCAGTAGCGAAGTTAACATATACGAGGGTTGGAACTTTAATAGTGACAACTACTTATTTACAGCTCATACAAAACAGTGCTTTTTTACTGTTATATTTAGCTGGTCCTCACTCTAAAACCCCCAATTTCCCGCGGTTGTCTCGTTAATTCGACTGTATTTTTGGAGGGAGATGTTATTGTCTTATTTATATGTATTTTCGTGGTTGTTTCCGTGTGTATGTACTGACGTCATAGGCGCCACATTGGAGACCCTTAGAATAACCAGTTCCGCCATACTGTGACGTCATGGGTCAAAACAGACGGGTGGATCGGACCTTTCTGTAATTCTCGAAAATAAAGAAACCATCATTTTCTCGACATTACAGTTACAAGAGGGAGGGCTAAACACCGTTTTAAACGGTACAGCAAACCAACCTTTGCTGAGATTTTTATTGTCTCAATGTCTTGGCGCCTTGATATAATCGAGATAGCATATTTTCGATGCATGAATAATAGGTTACTAAAACAAACAATAAACGACATGAGAGAATACAGAAATCTCTATTATAAAGCAAATTTCAGTACGATACGCAACGGTTATCCTGTCTCAACAGTAACTAACTTACTACAGAAAATTAAAAATCTACAACAGCGTAAAATCAATGGTAGTACGCTAACAGGTGAAAAGGAAGACAAAATTGTGACCAGGCCCATGAGCTATGAAGGACGGGTTTCAAAAGTAATTGCTAGGAAATTTCGCAATACCAGTGTGCTTATAAGGTTTGAGAGTAACTACGTCATCCGCTTCAAACTGCGGCGCAGTGTGAGTAGAAAAGCCTCGAAATTCACGTCAGCAGATATGAAAAAACTAAAGTGTGGAACCTGTCCAAAAGCTTACGTAGGTCAAACAAGCAGGACGTTTGAAATACGCTTCAGAAAGCACGCTCCAACCCATAGTAATGACACAGAGTTTGGTGAGCGTCTTGTAGCATCGAAACATCCTTTCGGAACTTCTCATACACATTTGGAAGTGGCGCACAATGAAGGTAAGGGACACCTCCTGACAATGTTGAAAGAAACTGAGGTTTTTTACACACCGTTTGCATGAGCCTGCCAACCTATGAAATCAGCAGAATAATATTATTAGCAGAGCATTTTTCAGAAACTTTGCGAGCCTGTTCCAATGGTCCGCCTGACGGCAGCGCACGTGCGCTCAACAGCCACACAGACAGAGAAGAGGCGGCGGCAGCGCATCGGCTCACAGACCGTCCTAACAGCAGGCCGGCGTGCAGACTGGCTTCTGCACACGCTGCAAAACGGCGTGCCGTGCAACGCCTCCAAGCAGAGGCAAATGCAGTTAACCGTAGCTGTCACACCCCAGTCCATAAACCTTCTGTTGTGGACTGGCACGACAGCCAATCCACTGTGACGGGTAGCCGAAAGGCACGCGTTAAGCTCACGCAGGCTGGCGTGAGGTTTGGAACAGGTAAAGTAATTATACTAGCAAAAAAAGTACGTAGCTGCTGGAATACTTAACTTTAATCCATAATTGGTGAACATCGGTCTGACGGTACATGCATCACAAGATAAATAGCAAATTATAATGGCTCCTTGCTAGGTCGTAGCAAATGACGTAGCTGAAGGCTATGCTAACAATCGTCTCGGTAAATGAGAGCGTAATTTGTCAGTGAACCATCGCTAGCAAAGTCGGCTGTACAACTGGGGCGAGTGCTAGGAAGTCTCTCTAGACCTGCCGTGTGGCGGCGCTCGGTCTGCAATCACTGATAGTGACGACACGCGGGTCCGACGTATACTACCGGACCGCGGCCGATTTAAAGGCTACCACCTAGCAAGTGTGGTGTCTGGCGGTGACACCACACCTTCAGTTGTTGCAAATAGTTTCACTTCTATAATTTATCGTTTTATGCTTTTTACGGGTTTGAATTTTCAATGTTTTTAAAAAAAAATATTTAATGACACGTCTAGCAGCTCTAGGTCCTCTACATAATTGCAGCTGTGCAATTTTACTATCTTTGTGTGTTTCACTATTTATACATCCATTGGTCTAGGTATATACTTTAAATATTTTAACACAAACTTTTATTTTTTATGCTTTCAGAATGAGACGTTACGGTTTTATACTTTTAGAGTGCCTTACGACACTCTGAAAGTATAAAAACACACATGTTGCACATCTTGAGCTTGGACCATTCGCTGTTTCGATTTTGCTTCTTTTTTCACAGTTCAGTACACCTTCTTCATGTTTGCATTCTTTATCCGCGTTCAGTTTCTGACGATGTATCCACTGGGCCATCTAACCACTAAATCTGAGGGGGGTGCGAAGGGGTGTTTCCATTGTGAGTGGACAAGACGGGATGCTGACGCAACTGCTTATGTCAATTCTATTTTTTGTACCATTTCTTTTTTCTACATGTTGTAAAATATTGTATCGTATATATTTAGTTTTACTTTGTTTTGGATCTGAAGATGATTCTGAGTTATCGAAACATGTAAACTAATTGAAACTGTGCAACTGATACGACACAGCGACAGAGCGAGAAATGGAGGTTTCAAACGAAGAGCGAAGCGATGTAATGGGGTTTCTTACAGCGCAGGATTGCGGGGAACAGCAGTTCATCATCGAGAGGCACAACTTTACGAAGCGCACTGCATGTTCTTTACAAGCCTGATGGCGTGTAACAAGCGATTAAAGGAAGGACGGATGTAGTTGTCCGATGTCGCGCCATCTGGAACGCCACACCGCATTAGTGATACCATTGTCCAGCGGGTGGATGGCCTGATTATTCAAAACCACAGAGCTACCCAGGCAGGCATTGCAACAGAAGTCGGATTTAACGCCGGAATTGCAACGGACATATAGTGCTCTGCGTATACTTGTGCCACTATTCGACGAACTCTCGTTCTCCGTATTCCTTTCAATGTCAGGAAAGAAACTACACGCCGTTGCTCTTCTTTTGAAGCCTCTATTTCTCTGATTTTAGTAATACCGAGTGCAGTGGAGAATCGACGTGTTCACGAGCTAGCTGTTTCGTCACGTATGTATGCGCGCATATGTCTCTGTAACCGCAAGGTTGAGGCCTCATCCCTCCATAGGCAACGGCGTGAGGAACCTTTCAGCAGGTTTTATTTTCTTCTTGAAAGATCCTAATAGGTACCTTCAGTGGCTCAGAATACGATTGCGCGAAAACCAAAATGCACACAAAATGTGAGACGTGTCAATGGATAGAGCATCACTCCAAGTTTCAATTTGAAATACGCGCCGTGGTGTAGTAGTACTAGACAATAGGCGTGTCAGAAGATACAGAAAAAACGTCTGCCCATCTTCATCTACATCTACATACATACTCCGCAATCCACCATACGGATCGTGGCGGAGGGTACCTCGTACCACAACTAGCGTCTTCTCTCCCTGTTCCACTACAAAACAGAACGAGGGGAAAATGACTTCCTAGATGCCTCTGTACGAGCCCTAATCTCTCTTATCTTATCTTTGTGGTCTTTCCGCGAAATGTAAGTTGGCGGCAGTAAAATTGTACTGCAGTCAGCCTCAAATGCTGGTTCTCTAAATTTCCTCAGTAGCGATTCACGAAAAGAACGCCTCCTTTCCTCTATAGACTCCCACTCGAGTTCCTGAAGCATTTCCACGTGTTGATCAAACCAGTAACAAATCTAGCAGCCCGCCTCTGAATTGCTTCTATGTCCTCCCTGAATCCTACCTGATAGGGATTCCAAACGCTCGAGCAGTACTCAAGAATAGGTCGTATTACGGTTTTATAAGCGGTCTCCTTTACAGATGAACCACATCTTCCCAAAATTCTACCAATGAACCGCAGACGACTGTCCGCCTTCCCCACAACTGCCATTACATGCTTGTCCCACTTCATATCGCTCTGCAATGTTACGCCCAAACATTTAATCGACGTGACTGTGTCAAGCGCTACACTACTAATGGAGTATTCAAACATTACGGGATTCTTTTTGCTATTCATTTGCATTAATTTACATTTATCTATATTTAGAGTTAGCTGCCATTCTTTACACCAGTCACAAATCCTGTCCAAGTCATCTTGTATCCTCCTACAGTCACTCAACGACGATACCTTCCCGTACACCACAGCATCATCAGCAAACAGCTGCACATTGCTATCCACCCTATCCAAAAGATCATTTATGTAAAACAACAGCGGACCTACCACACTTCCCTGGGGCGCTCCAGATGATACGCTCACCTCCGATGAACACTCACCATCGAGGACAACGTACTGGGTTCTATTACTTAAGAAGTCTTCGAGCCACTAATATATTTGGGAACCAATCCCATATGCTCGTACCTTAGTTAGGAGTCTGCAGTGGGGCACCGAGTCAAACGCTTTCCGGAAGTCAAGGAATATGGCATCCGTCTGATACCCTTCATCCATGGTTCGCAAGATACCATGTGAAAAAAGGGCGAGTTGCGTTTCGCAGGAGCGATGCTTTTGTAAAGCCGTGCTGATGCATGGACAGCAACTTCTCTGTCCCAAGGAAATTCATTATATTCAAACTGAGAATGTGTTCGAGAATCCTGCAACAAACCTATGTTAAGGATACTAGCCTGTTATTTTGAGGATCCGTCCTTCTACCCTTCTTATACAGGATGTTACGAAAAGGTGAGGCCAAACTTTCAGGAAACATTCCTCACACACAAAGAAAGAAAATATGTTATGTGGACATGTGTCCGGAAACGCTTACTTTCCATGTTAGAGCTCATTTTATTACTTCTCTTCAAATCACATTAATCATGGAATGGAAACACACAGCAACAGAACGTACCAGCGTGTCTTCAAACACTTTGTTACAGGAAATGTTCAAAATGTCCTCCGTTAGCGAGGATACATGCATCCACCCTCGCCGGCCCTGGTGACCGTGCGGTTCTAGGCGCTCCAGTCCGGAGCTGCGCTGCTGCTACGGTCGCAGGTTCGAATCCTGCCTCAGGCATGGATGTGTGTGATGCCCTTAGGTTAGTTAGGTTTAAGTAGTTCTAAGTTCTAGGAGACTGATGACCACAGCAGTTGAGTCCCATAGTGCTCAGAGCCATTTGAACCATTTGAGCCATCCACCCTCCGTCGCATGGAATCCCTGATGCGCTGATGCAGCCCTGGAGAATGGCGTATTGTATCACAGCCGTCCACAATACGAGCACGAAGAGTCTCTACATTTGGTACCGGGGTTGCGCAGACAAGAGCTTTCAAATGCCCCCATAAATGAAAGTCAAGAGCGTTGAGGTCAGAAGAGCATGGAGGCCATGGAATTGGTCCGCCTCTACCAATCCATCGGTCACCGAATCTGTTGTTGAGAAGCGTACGAACACTTCGACTGAAATGTGCAGGAGCTCCATCGTGCGTGAACCACATGTTGTGTCGTACTTGTAAAGGCACATGTTCTAGCAGCACAGGTAGAGTATCCCGTATGAAATTATGATAACGTGCTCTATTGAGCGTAGGTGGACGAAACTAAAATGAGCTGTAACATGGAAATTAAGCGCTTCCGGACACATGTCCACGTAACATCTTTTCTTTATTTGTGCGTGTGGAATGTTTCCTGAAAGTTTGGCCGTACCTTTTTGTAACACCCTGTATACAGGCGTCACCGGCGCTTTTTTCCAGTCACTCAGGACTTTACATTGGGCAAGAGATTCGCGACAAATGCAAGCTAAGTAAGGAGCCAGTGCAGTAGAGTACTCTCTGTAAAACCGAACTGGAATCCCATCAGGACCCTGTGATTTATTTATTTTCAACCCATTCATCTACTTCACAACCCCACTGATGTCTCAGTACTGTAATAAACTGTGGCCCCTCCGCAGAACCGAACCCTGGATCAACGGAAGGGCACCCCTTTCCTCTTGGCACCATTCTGTCCTGGCCTACCTACCGTATGTGTAAATCCCGCCCTTCGGTATTAACGATGTATCGTATTTACGTTAAAGGAGCGGCCGCGGGAAGTTTGCGGAGTAGTTCGGTGGAAGAGAGAGAGAGAGAGTGAGAGGGGGGGGGGGAGGGGGGGAAGGCTGTGCGGACTGAGAAGGTGTGACGAAGCGCAGCAGCACTCCTCCGGAGGTGTGTGACGCGGCGTGTTGCGCCCCTGAGGCGCGGCCGCGCATTCCGCGACCTAATTAGGGGCGCGGCGCCGCCGTCGCCGCACCCCGCAGTCGCGTGCCTGCGGCCGCCGCGACGCCGCGACGCCGCGCCGGGACCTCAGCCTGTCTCACAGGCGCCCTGCGGAAGGGCCGCTCCACTGGCCCTGCCGACTCCCCGATATACTGCTCGAATTTTGCTGTCCAGCTGCACCACGCTCGCACCACTATCAATGCACATCCCCCAGACACTGTAGAACAGAGACCTTCCACACACAGCTAGTTACAGTTATCAAGAAGGGTCGTCTAGCAAATGCCCAAAACTATAGGCCTATATCTGCGACATCGATCTGTTGTAGAATTTTAGAACATGTTTTTTGCTCGCGTATCATGTCATTTCTGGAAACCCAGAATCTACTCTGTACGAGTCAACATGGATTCCGGAAACAGCGATCGTGTGAGACCCAACGCGCTTTATTTGTTCGTGAGGCCCAGAAAATATTAGATACAGGCTCCCAGGTAGATGCCATTTTCTTGACTTCCGGAAGACGTTCGACACAGTTCCGCACTGTCGCCTGATAAACAAAGTAAGAGCCTACGGAATATATGACCAGCTGTGTGGCTGGATTGAAGAGTTTTTAGCAAACAGAACACAGCATGTTGTTCTCAATGGAGAGACGTCTACAGACGTTAAAGTAACTTCTGGCGTGCCACAAGGGAGTGTTATGGCGCCATTGCTTTTCACAATATATATAAATGACCTAGTAGATAGCGTCGGACGTTACATGCGGCTTTTCGCGGATGATGCTGTAGTACACAGAAAAGTTGCGGCATTGGAAAATTGTAGCGAAATGCAAGAAGATCTGCAGCGGATAGGCACTTGGTGCAGGGAATGGGAACTGACCCTTAACATAGACAAATGTAATGTATAGCGAATACATAGAAAGAAGAATCCTTTGTTGTATGATTATATGACAGCGGAAAAAATGGTTCAAATGGCTCTGAGCACTACGGGACTTAACTGCTGAGTTCATCAGTCCCCTAGAACTTAAAACTACTTAAACCTAACTAACCTAAGGACATCACACACATCCATGCCTGAGGCAGGATTCGAACCTGCGACCGTAGCGGTCACGCGATTCCAGACTGTAGCGCCTAGAACCGCTCGCCCATTCCAGCCGGCTGATAGCGAAGCAGACACTGATAGCAGTTACTTCTGTAAAATATCTGGGAGTATGCGTACGGAACGATTTGAAGTGGAATGATCATATAAAATTAACTGTTGGTAAGGAGGGTGCCAGGATGAGATTCATTGGGAGAGTCCTTAGAAAATGTGGTCCATCAACAAAGGAGGTGGCTTACAAAACACTCGTTCGACCTATACTTGAGTATTGCTCATCAGTGTGGGATCCGTACCAGGTCGGGTTGACGGAGGAGATAGAGAAGATCCAAACAAGAGAGGCGCGCTTCGCCACAGGGTTATTTGGCAAGCGTGATAGCGTTACCGAGATGTTTAGCAAACTCAAGTGGCAGACTCTGCAAGAGAGACGCTCTGCATCGCGGTGTAGCTTGCTCTCCAGGTTTCGAGAGGGTGCGTTTCTGGATGAGGTATCGAATATATTGCTTCCCCCTACTTATACCTCCCGAGGAGATCACGAATGTAAAATTAGAGAGATTCGGGCGCGCACGGAGGCTTTCCGGCAGTCGTTCTTCCTGCGAACCATACGCGACTGGAACAGGAAAGGGAGGTAATGACAGTAGCACGTAAAGTGCCCTCCGCCACACACCGTTGGGTGGCTTGCGGAGTATAAATGTAGATGTAGATGTACCGCTGAGTACGCGTATCTACACAGCCGGGGAAAATAATTACACGAGGAAAGTCGCCGTCGATTTTGATCTGACGACGGCACATGCCATTTGGGGTACAGTAGATTTGGTGATAATGATTTCAACGTCGTCTGCCAACAGATCAAGTAGCTGCATAGCTGCCAGAGAGGCATTTCTGTCTGTCTTTCAATACTGAATGCTCACTGTCAGAAGGCGCACTGTGGTGCAAACGTATGAAGCAAGCAGGCAACTGTGCCACGGGGACACACGTGTATTTCCTATAGCCAATAGCGAGTTTGAAAGGGGTTAAATTGTGGCCTTCGGAGTGTCGGTATTGCCATACTTGTTCACCATCCTGCGTCAGTTGTGCGACGATGCTGGTATCAGTGGTCGCGTGAACATTCTCACACCCATAGACGATGTTCTGGACGTCCACACAGCACACACATCCGCCAGGATCGTCGTACTTTAAGGACAGCGGTGATACATCGTCCTGCTACCACCGCACAGAAAGAGGGCTTGATAGCCCAGACGTGACAACACGAATTGTTGAGGACCGATTATTAGCTTTGGGACTACGGGCACGCACACCTCTAGCCCATCTTCCACTCACGCCACAGCGTCGACGTGCGCGGCTCCACTGATGCTGTCAGGAGATAACTGAAAGACGGAATGGCCCACCATGGTCTTCAACGATAAAGCAGATTCTTTCTGCACACAACTGACGATGTAGACCTGGGCAGCGCTATCTCATAGAATGCATTCTCCTAAGACACGCTGCCCCTTCCTTAGGTCTTATAGTCTGCGGTGAGATAAGTTACAATTGTCCTTCACTTTTGGTGCTTCTGGAGTGAACGCTAAACAGCGCTCGGTACGTGCAGAATGCTGATAGACGCCTTCTTTTCCCGTTCCTGCAACAGGGCAGTGATGTATTGTGCCAACAGGATAATGCTCCCGACACACTGCTCGTGAAACTCAACGTGGCTCTGCAAGATTTCCAGCAATTTCCCCAGCCAGCACAGTCTCAGGACTTCTACAACCGAGCACGTGTGGGATACGATGAGACGAGAAGTGACTCGTGCGACTCATCGATCAACAACTCTTACAGAACTACGTGAACACATCGAACGGGCGTGGTATAGCGTATTCGCAGACAGTATTCAATGCTTGTACGATCGACTGGATGCCAGACTGACCGCCAGCATTGTCGCCAGTGGAGGCTACACCACATACTAATACGTGTGTTTCAGCATGGTTCGGTATCTAGTGCCTCAGAAACGTTTTTCTGCTGATGTGTGAATGTAAGCACTTCATATACTCCGTATGCACTGTTGCATCTATAAATCGTGAGTGAATTGGGAACCTCTAAAAGGATGTACTACTTTTTTCCGATAGCGTACATCGACTATAACGCCTCCGACTGGGGCGAAAGAATTGTGTTTACGGGTCGTTTACACAGAAATTGTGAGCAGGCTGTTAGCCTTCGGGGAATGGCATATAGTTTCTGCACAGTCGAACAGTAGCGTGCTATTTGTGTAGTATAATTCAAGTGCTTCCCGGGCGGGAGCGTTTCTTTTCAAATATGCACTACGGCGTACGGCTGACGAGGGGAACACGGAAAGTACCATAACCCGGTTTCCTAGAAAGATGGCACAGTGGAAGAGGGCTCTGCGCTTCTCCGTAAGATACTAGACCTCTTCTGAGGAAACGACTGTCAAAGTTTTCGAGGTACTTTTTTGTGTCTGTTAGAGAAGAAATAGTTTAACCGAAGCCGTTGCACAGTGACTAGCGTCGCGGCTTCGCACTTTTGTCCTCGTGTATTATTTCTTCTTTTTTCATTTATCTACCTATGCTCATAGAAGATTACTGTAGGATTGTTTTCCAGTGTGCATTAAACAGTGTTGTCCTTATTCGTCTACTAATTGTATGGTGAATTACTTAAAAAAAAGAAGACAATAAAAGAATATAAATATTATATTAAATTGTTTTCTGTGAAATTCCTGTGGTGTATTTTCATTAGTAACCAATTTCAGCGGTCCATTTTGGGAAAGTAATCTTCGCCGAGAAATTATTGCTAACAAGTGAAATCTTCAGCGCCGGCCGCAGTGGCCGTGCGGTTCTAGGCGCTACAGTCTGGAGCCGAGCGACCGCTACGGTCGCAGGTTAGAATCCTGCCTCGGGCATGGATGTGTGTGATGTCCTTAGGTTAGTTAGGTTTAATTAGTTCTAAGTTCTAGGCGACTGATGACCTCAGAAGTTAAGTCGCATAGTGTTCAGAGCCATTTGAACCATTTTTTTGAAATCTTCAGCAATGTTAGCTACCTTACATTGCCGGGTGAGAGTCATGCGAAGAAATGTCGCTGAGGCAAACCTGCCTTCGCGCGATGCTCGCATTGTTCGGAATTCCTTTGTACAGTACGTTTCTACGATTGGTATCGTCCAAGTGAATGTACCGAATCTTTCTGAAGAATAAAAAGTAACAATTAAGCTCTCATATAAGAATGAAATCTAAGAATGTGGGAATTTAAAAGGACTGCAACACCTGAAAATACAACAGCACATGTACTATTTGATAAATGTATGATACTTAGACCCTATTGTGAAACCTAGTTGTAACATAACGCCCTTGCATCCCGTAACTTCGTAAGAAACATTCGTGTAGTAACTTTCTACGGACATGGGTACATAAATGAAAATAAATACATAAGCAAAAAATTAAATAAATAAAAAAAAGGACGCAAAAGTGAGAGACTACGACGCTATCCACTGTTACTACCTGTTGGGCTCTGTACAGCGCGCGAGAAAAGGTATCTCTCTTACGTCAAAAACTTTGACGATCCCTTTCTCAGAATCGGCCGAGTATTTGCGGAAGAGCCAAGACACGTGTTCGCTAATTTTGATTCCTCTTCCACTGAGCGACGTTTATGTGACGTCAGGTTACGGCACTCACCCTGTTCTCCTCGCGAGCGTGGTGTGCATTTGTGCCCACACGGAATTAACAGCCACATTTAACAAGCAGCCTTGCGCTGTGGCAGCGGCGAGTGGGCGCTCTCGTGAGATGCTTGTCGGGTCATCTTTGAAGTGGACGATGTTGTGACGATGTGGCCGTGGTTTGGAGTTTGTCTTGCGTCACGTTGTGGTCACGTATTACTGACATTTACAGTTTATGATTGTATTTGCGTAATTTAGTCTGGAGTATGAATGCTGCCGCTCCAACTGTAATCTGAGTAGCAATCATTTCTGCTTGCTTCAAGATGTAGAGTGATAACGGAGCTTCTCAGAGTTGGCTTAAGAATACCGTCGTGCTTGGCTTGTTCAATATAACTCATTTTTAATCTATCTGGGGAACCAAGCAAAATTTTGGTTCATGACTTGTACTGTCACGGCAAATGTAAGGTTTGTCACATGTTAAGGCCGAGGTTTTACTATATTTTCTGAGGCGATATTAGAAGAGTTTTGCATGTCTGGCTGGATCTTATAAATACTTTTTGGAACTACTGCGCCTCATCCTAAAGGGCGAAATTTGAATGGTTACTGTCGCGCAGCAAGCGCTACGTTCTGTATCTTTGTCTACATCTACATGGATACTCTGCAAATCACATTCAAGTGCCTGGCAGAGAGTCCAACGGACCACCTTCACAATTGTCTATTATTCCAATCTCGTATAGAGTGCGGAAAGAATGAACACCTATATCTTTCCGTACGAGCTCTTATTTCCCTTATTTTATTGTGGTGATCGTTCCTCCCTATGTAGGTCGGTGTCAACAAAATATTTTCGCATTCGGAGGAGAAAGTTGGTAATTGGAATTTCGTGAGAAGATTCCGTCGCAACGAAAAAAACCTTTCTTTCAATGATTTCCAGCCCAAATCCTGTAACATTTCTGTGACACTCTCTCCGATATTTCGCGATAATACAAAACATGCTGCCTTTCTGTGTGTAATCTACCGTTAGCCAGTGTCTAAGCATGCATGTTCCAGCAAACGACTGTATCAAGGGAAAGGCAACATGTTCTAATGTACACTATGAATCTGGTTCATGTTCTAATGAAAACGGACAGCAGTAGCCCCACTGGCGATTAAGAGATGGGCCGAATATGTGGAAAGAGTGGTGTAAAATTGTTGTGATTTCAACAGATCTAAATACTTTCCAGCCAGCCTGTCGTTATTGTAAACTTTTTCATTTGTTTTTTGAATGGTTTTGCATTTTGTGGACAGAACTGAAAAGGCTTTACATAATGCTTTTCCAGTTTTACGTAACCTGTTGTCATGTTTGTTGTTTCAAAACTTTTTTTGACATTCTCCTGTAATTAAAATTTGGGGAAACTGTTTTAAAGTTGTTGGGGCAAACGCAGTTAGCGTTCGTGGAGTCGTAGCTCCTGCTGAGTACACAGTTGGGACTGTTCATGTTCGTTTATAAATTTATGTGTGTGGTGTCTGCTCTGTCGCCATATCCAACAGCGGCCGTAAGTATCAGTTCGTCGATGGAAGTACAGAAGTCAGCCACAATAGACATTAAAATAATTCAATGGCGGAAGTGGAAATATTTGTGCGGGACCGGGACTTGAAGCCGGATTTCTCGGTTTAAGCGAGCAGTCATCATAATCGCTTCCTCCATCCGAGCACCCTTTCAGTCCGACCCAAATTCTCAACTTATCGCACACTACGAAATAGCGTCTGTCCACTTGCGGCTCATGTTGGCACCTGCTTCAAAGTATTGATATTTACGGCTGCTCTATCGAAAACAGTGGTGTCTGTTCTGTTGGACTACTTTGACAGAACAGAGATTTATATACGCTTGACACTACTGAGTGAAACTACTGCCGAGGTGAAACCACTGGTGAAACAACTGAGTCGGTGAACCTACTGAGTATTTACTTATTTTTATCATTTAAAACACTGACCTACAGAATTTTCCCTGGCAAAGACAAGTCAAACTTAACCATTCATTTATTACCCACAATATATAAGCCCAACGCAATCTGACTCCAAACAGTGACAACATGGCTTCAGTTAATTAACACAAAAGAATGGTCCTGAATTGCAAGAAATCCTAACAATCCTTTTTCATAAGTCACTTACCTCACAGAAAATCATCATAACACGAACAACAACAAATTACAGCAAGCAGCAACTACAGGCAGCTAAATAAAAACATTCTGTCTACTATAGACTCTAACTACTAGGTGGCATATAGTTAGCAAAAGTAAGATTTTGTTGAATAGCAAACAATATATTTAGAAGATTTTACCTTATTCATGTTACATACAGTTCCAAAAATTATATAGTTGTCAATAATTTCACTATCCACACATTACCAATTACATCCATCCTCATTTTACAATGCATGTCCTACCAACACTGAGTCTCCATTAAGAAAATCATGTCCAAACCGTTCTCGCTTCCCACGCCCGGGTTCCCGGGTTCGATTCCCGGCGGGGTCAGGGATTTTCTCTGCCTCGTGATGGCTGGGTGTTGTGTGATGTCCTTAGGTTAGTTAGGTTTAAGTAGTTCTAAGTTCTAGCGGACTGATGACCATAGATGTTAAGTCCCATAGTGCTCAGAGCCATTTGAACCATTTGAGCCATGTCCAAACCCTCCTCTATCCGCTCGCTAACTACTAGTCTGTCCAACCACAGAATCTATTGCCTAGGGCGCAGAGCGCTGTCAGCGATATCAATACAATCTATAGCGCTGCCAACATACAAACATACAAATGGGCTACTTACACACTGAGGTGACAAAAGTCAAGGAATGCCTCCTAATATCGTGTTGGACCGTCCTTTACCGCAAGCCGGAGTGGCCAAGCGGTTCTAGGCGCCACAGTCTGGAACGGGGCTGCTGCTACGCTCGAAGGTTCGAATCCTGCCTCGGGCATGGAGGTGTGTGATGTCCTTAGGTTAGTTAGGTTTAAATAGTTCTAAGTTCTGGGGGACTGATGACCTCAGAAGTTAAGTCCCATAGTGCTCAGAGCCATTTGAACCATTTTTTGAGAATTTTTCAGTAATGACGCTAGTTGACCAATTCTGAATAGCAGAGTGGTATTAAAAAGTTGTAAAATATCTCTATAGGTTTGTGGTCTTTAAACTGTTCCGTAGTGTTCTCAAGACATGTGAAATTTTGCGGTAGGTTTGAAAAAATTCCAGAATGAAATTTTCACTCTGCAGCGGAGTGTATGCTGATGCGAAACTTCCTGGCAGATTAAAACTGTGTGCCGGACCGAGACTAGAACTCTGGTCCTTTGCCTTTCACGGGAAAGTGCTCTACCAACTGAGCCACCCAAGCACGACTCACGCCCCGTCCTCACAGATTTGAAAGAATTATACAACCGATTTTTCGAACTGCAATTTTGAACAGCCGGTATACTTTACGGTCAAGCTCGAGAATCAGTCTGTCGTTGCACCCACAGTTTTAAGTGTTTGTTCAAAAACATTGTAATTACTGAACAGTATGCAGCTTGTGTTTAGTACATCTATTCATTTCACCATCCATAATCTTGTGTGCAATTTAATGTAGTGTAGGAAGATAACAGAACTACCCGCCAGGGTAGCCGAGAGTGCTAACGCGCTGCTTCCTGGGCTTGGGTAGGCGCGCCGGCCCCGGATCAAATCCTCCCGGCTTATTAACTACGAGGGCCGATGTGCTGACCAGCCTGGATGTGGTTTTTAGGCGGTTTTCCACATCCCACTAGGTGAATACCGGGCTGGTCCCCATGTTCTGCCTCAGTTCAAAAATGGTTCAAATGGCTCTGAGCACTATGGGACTTAACATCTGAGGTCATCAGTCCCATAGAACGTAGAACTACTTAAACCTAACTAACCTAAGGACATCACACACACATCCATGCCCGAAGCAGGATTCGAACCTGCGACCGTAGCGGTCGCGCGGCTCCAGACTGAAGCGCCTAGAACCGCTCGGTCACAATGGTCGCCCTCCGCCTCAATTATAAGGCTCGCAGACATCTGAACACTTTCGCACTGTTCCATGGATTACACTCGACGCAGACAGTTGGGGTCCACTAATTCCGTCCCAGGGGGTATGGGGTGGCGGCAGGAAGGGTATTCGGCCACCCCTTAATCATTAACATGCCAAATCCGATTAACGATGGCTGACCCGGCGCAACTGTGGGACGAGGCTGAAGCGATAGAAAAGGAAGATAACAGGACTGAGACACTGTAATACGACAGGCTTGTGGACATCCTGTATGCACACTTACGGAACCAATAAACTTTATAAATCAGTCAAGCACTTAGTTAATTTTACACAAAGACGAGGTGTAAAGAAGGAGCGAGTATGTAGCAACGCTCACCCGCGTTATAATCTATTTCAAGCGTTAGCATTGTTTGCAGCGTCGTAGGAGGTTTGCTCTGCTGCTTTGGTAGTAAGTATGTCCGTGGCTATCGGGTCGTGCCGCCGCTTCTCAGAAAACAAGAATCGTGGCCAAGAAACAGTGGCATTAATTTGGCGACGCATGTAGCTGCGGCGGGCGAAACGAGAGGCACTAAACAACTCGAATCGAGTTTTGGCTCAAAGTCCACTGCACGCCAGTTGAGGGCTCTTCTGTCGCAAGTGCCTGTTGAGAGTTGCGTCGAAACGCTTGGCCACTAATTAGGAAAAAGGTACCACATACAAGTTAAAGGGCGGCGAGTAAGAGTTCAGTAATGCGTATACATACTTCACAACGTTTGTCAGACAGCAGACATTTCGTCTCCTTTTTGCCTTTCCTTTTACCCCATGTTTTTCTCATGTCTTATTCAAAGAGGAAAGATTATTGTTCAGCGTCTGGCGAAAGACAAACTCATTAGTGACAAATACGATATTTTTTCAGATTAGTCTATACCAACACAAGTCACTTCACTTTACTCTGATGTCACGACGAAAGAGGGGTTAGATTACACCCCTCCGTCGGTGATGGAGCCCTTAGATGCAGAGAACAATTGCAGATTAAGGCAGTATGGAGAAAGATATCTCCCGTTTCATTGAATTTTGTAGTAGGAAATTCAGAGAAATCACGGCAAACCTCGTGTTAATTCGATATCTTAACCTCTTTGTGAAACCCATCGTTTTCCAGCCACAGTCATGCACCATATGTAACTGTCGATTGTCCGACCTTGATTTTGATTAATGGATCAAGTGTGGATCAGCAGTGCTGTAATTCGATCGCTTGAATCCCTGTTGGCTATGGCTGCTGGTCGGCGAGAACACTTTTCAGCTACTTCATGGTTAAGCACCTCTTCTAGCGGGCCTTATTAATGGAGCATAATTTTCTCTTAGAGGAAACGAGAATTCCAGGAATACTACTCCATAAAGTTTTCCCCTTGTCTGAATATCATTGTATTTCAACCCAAGTCAGCGGATACTTTTACAGGGCGTAAGAGCAGAAACGCAAGCTTTGAAAGTAAGAAGCACTGAGTGAGAAAGTCTAATCAGTGGAATAAGGGAAACAGACTCGGACCTGGTCCAAGTGTTAATTTAACAAAATTGGGACATCAATGAGCAGGACTACGCCGTTACCGTCACCTGTTTAGGCAAATCCTGGGCAGTTCGGTCATCCGGAAGTCAGCAAAGCTGCACAAAAACTGTCAAGAACGGAAAAGTTCACAATTCGTATGCAGGTGGCGTATACAGCTTCCTTTCTCAGTACAGAGAAGTGAAAACAGGCATAACTTCGAGCTAGAAAAAGTGCAGATGAAATGAAACCCAGAGAAAAAAAAAAAGCCTATGGCTTGAGTACAATGAAAAGTGACAATACGTAAGGGAAAGGGACTGATTTAGCATCGAGGAAGAAATGAAATTGTCGCTATTTAACTGTCAAACGCAAAGCAGCTGTGGCCGAGAGGTACCAGGCGCTTCCGTCTGAAACCGCGCTGCTGCTACGGTCGCAGGTACGAATCCTACCTCGAGCAAGGATGTGTGTGATGTCCTTAGGTTAGTTAGGTTTAAGTAGTTCTACGTCTAGGCGACTGATGACATCAGATGTTAAGTCCTATAGTGCTTAGAGCCATTTGAACCATTAACTGTCAAATGGGGAAACTTTCTTCCACTTCAGTTTCTTGTTATTTTTCGAAATTATCGATAATTTTTAATTTGGTTATTCAGGTGAACAGGTAACATTATACACACTTTCCCTGACACCTGTAGCACCCAACTTTTGAGACCGAGGCAAGACCACGTCCCATTTAATAAATGTTTGTCAAGAATTGATGAAGCGCCTGAAATCATATGTGATAGGAGCTGAGTGCAAAAAAATGGTTCAAATGGCTGTGAGCACTATGGGACTTAACATCTATGGTCATCAGTCCCCTAGAACTTAGAACTACTTAAACCTAACTAACCTAAGGACAGCACACAACACCCAGTCATCACGAGGCAGAGAAAATCCCGGACCCCGCCGGGAATCGAACCCGGGAACCCGGGCGTGGGTAGCGAGAACGCTACCGCACGACCACGAGCGGCGGACGAGCTGAGTGCAAATACCAATCTGGTGCCCCTGATCTTGGTTTTTTACGGTTTTTCCAGATTATTTCAACGTCGGGGAAGATTGCTTTCGTCGTTTTCGTACGGCCTAGCTAGCTATCCTCCGCAGACTGTTTGTTGTTAAGGGGAAGTTTGACACTTTCAGGAAGATTATTATAACCAGCATTTAGTTGTGAGGTCGGTAGTGTGTGATTCATGCTATTACTCACGAGGCGCGAAGTAGATACGGCTATACAGAAGAGATACCGTGCGCTGTTAGTGAAATTGTTTTATGTGAACAAATCGTTTTAAAAAGAAGATAAACACATTATAAAACATGAGTGAGCTTGTTGTTGCACCTGGAAGACGAAGGCGTCCTACCCCAGTTGAAGTTATTGATGGGGTCGATGCTGCTGTAAGTGACGGTGCAGCACATGCCTCATGCAGTGCTGGTGCTCGTGCACCGTGACGACAGTTGCACATGTCAACGTCAACAGTAGGGAAAGTATTTCGATCTATTTTACACGGCTACCCGAACAATATTCAGACAGTGCAGGGAGTGAAACCTCACGATCCGCACCAGCGTTCTCAATTTTCTCTTCGGTGAATCTGCCACGGATCATAGTTGAAGACATGTGGCCGGACAATATTCTATGGACCGACGAGGCACATTTTCCACTACAGGGTGCAGTGAATACACAGAACTACCGAATTTTGGGTACAGCTACACTTCGCGTTGTGCACGAAGAGCCATCACACTAATCGTATGTGACTGTGTGGCGGGGACTCCCAAGCACCTTTATTCTCAGGCCATTCTTCTCTGAATAGAACATACCCAGATGGCCTCTGTGGTGCACCGTGATGTCTGCACATTATCGTAACCACATTGTACAGCATATGATTTCTGTTTTGAAAGAGCGCAACTGTGTGGAAGACACTGTTTTCAAACAAGATGGAGCAACACGTCATGTCGCTCCCTCAGTCAGAGGTCTGCTTAATGTAACCTTCCACGGACATTTTATCTGCAGAGGTTTTCCCAATGCATGGCCTGGAAGATCATGTGATCTGGAGGCATGTGACTTTTGGTTGTCGGGATATGTAAGAGAACGCATTTAGCAGGGACACTTTTGGTCTCTAGCTGATCTCAAGGCCAGTATACAGGAACACGTTGCTCATGTTCCACCGCAGCTGCTGCGAGCAGCTGTTGGTCACCTCTTTTTGAGGATGCAGCGTCTCATCGACGTCTCCGGTACTCATACTCAACTAACTGTGATAGCGCCGTTTAATAATAAGATGAACTTTATGCCTTTCTCACTTGTTTGATCTTTTCTGCCCACGTCCCGTTCCTAATCGTTTACGTATGGAAACATTTCTAGACGTCTTTTTTGCATTCACCTGGTGGCCGAAAACTGTGCGGCTGGTCCTGGCGGAGGTTCGAGTCCTCCCTCGGGCATGGGTGTGTGTGTTTGTCCTTAGGATAATTTAGGTTAAGTAGTGTGTAAGCTTAGGGACTGATAACCTTACCAGTTAAGTCCCATACGATTTCACACACATTTCAACATTTTTTGGTGGCCGAAATTGAAACTAATTTTTTCCAGAGTACGTCGATTCCGTATTGACGCGTTGGCACATTTACCAATCTTCGCTGTCATACGATAGCTACAGCCCACGCTACACCTCTGTGAGTCGCTGCACTTGACTATCATCACCCGGTACCTCTGGCAGTGGCCGTAGTCTCTGACCGACAACATGCGCAACAAAAGCTGTTTCAGCATCCATAGCTGGCTTCTTGAACCCTCTGGAATGACCCGACACAGTTATAGCATTTCCGCTGCTTCTGAAAACAAATTACCTCACGATTCTCCAGTTTACCATAGGACTGCGTCATTTTGGTTTGACTGCTCTGGGGTGCTACGGTACCGTGGCACAGAGATTCCTCTGCGACGTACGTCTCAGTAAGACAAACATTAATTGCATAGCATCTTTTTTCGAGTTGATAGTGTTTGTATACGAGGAAGCACGGTTGAGAGACGTCGACGACACAACTACAAACGATATTAAACTTCCTGGCAGATTAAAACTGTGTGCCGGACCGAGACTCGAACTCGGGACCTTTGCCTTTCGCGAGCAAGTGCTCTACCGATTGAGCTACCCAAGCACGACTCACGCCCCGTCCTCACAGCCTTAATTCCGCCAGTACCTCGTGTCCTACCTTCCAAACTTCACAGAAGCTCTCCTGCGAACCTTGCAGTTCTAGCACTCCTGGAAGAAACGATATTTCTTACGCACGACGCTTTCCTAGGTCTTAAAATCCTTTGATAACGTACATGATTTGAAATGATAAATGGTTGTCATTTATAAAAAGGGAGCCGGCCGAAGTGGCCGTGCGGTTAAAGGCGCTGCAGTCTGGAACCGCAAGACTGCTACGGTCGCAGGTTCGAATCCTGCCTCGGGCATGGATGTTTGTGATGTCCTTAGGTTAGTTAGGTTTAACTAGTTCCAAGTTAATGACCTCAGAAGTTGAGTCCCATAGTGGTCAGAGCCATTTGAACCATTTTTTTTATAAAAAGGGAACGTGCAGTTGTTTTCTGTGATTTATATAAAAGACGATAAAAGCGATAACATTAAACACCCAGCATATGGATGTGACGACGACATTTGTGGATATCAGACATTTTTTAGGCTCAAATATGAGCTAAAGCATTACGAGCTGAGGCTACAAAATAATGGGACTGATGCTGTCACAGAGTAAGCAAGTATGCACCAGAGATGAACGACCTGTAGTTACAAGGCGTGAAGCCTTCTCAGTCAATGCGACATTCCCGGTTCCAGTAGACAGATCAATCATTTGTGTAAGAGCTATTATTTTGTTTGGCCGGGAAAAATGATGTCTAATAACAGAGCAACGAATTGTCGTGAGGTTTCACATGAAACTTGGAAAAACCGCTACTGAAATCCATCTTTTACTAAAAGAAGTGTATGGCGAAATCCGTTTATCGCGCACGCGAGTTGTTAATGCTTCAAGCATTTCTAAAATGGACGAGAAGACAATGAAGATGAATCATGGCCGCGATGCCATTCAACATCAGAAACGGATGAAAATGTCGAAAAAGTAGGTAATCTGATTCGATATTACCGAGTATTCGATCGATCGGTGGAACTGTGGGAATTCACAAATAACGCTCAAGGCAAATTTTATATAACCGATTTAATACGAGAAAAGTGTGTGCGAAACTGGTCCCCAATCTCAGGATCGAAGAAAACGAAGCTCGTAAAAATGTCTGTTCTGACACCTTGAAAACCACTGAAAATGGTCATAAATTCATGGAAAGAGTGATAACATGTAACAAATCTTGGTTTTTCGCTTGTGATCCAGAAACTAAGCGTCAGTCCGTACACTGGAAGGGCCCAACTTAACCGAGTGCGTAAAAGGCTCTGATGAGCAATTAAAGATTCAAAGCAATGATGACTTTTTTTCGATATTCATGAATTGTGTATGTTTACTGGGTTCCTGAAGGTCAAAATTACAACTTTAAGGTTGGTTCTCAATTCTGTGAGAAAACAAGAAGAAAACGATCCGAATTGTGGAAGAACAAGCATCAAGGCGAGGCACCAGCCCACACCTCGTTTTCTGGTAAGAAGTTTCTAGTGAAGTACAGCGTCCCAGTATTAGGTCAACCACCCTATTCGCTTTACCTAACGCCACGTGACCCTTATGGATTCCCGTTGAAGCAGTAAAAGGAAAAGCGGCCTGCGTCGTAAAAGAGCTCATTGGGGAGGGTTTCAAGAACTGTTTCTATCAATGGAAAATTCGCATCGAGCGTTGTAGTGATAGTGGAGGGGAGTATATTGATGATAACAACCAAATTTTATGTTTTTGAAATAAAATGTTTCACAGCACTAGGCCCTTTATTTATAACCACATCTCGTAATTTTGCACTAGCCGAATCGATAATGGCCTCACGGCCGGAATTGTAATATTGTGTTATATAAATAAATAGCTTTAGTCAGAGGCGACCATGATGCTACTTCAAGAAGTTCCAGTTGAGTGACTGGCAGCAGTGCGGTTTATTTATCAGACGCAGGTGATTAAACATATTTCCTAAGAAATTGGAGCACGCATGAAGATTGGACTGAGAAACTACCTCATTCCGAGAATAAATATTGATTCTGCAAGCACCGCTCTGGTAAAACACAGCTGGCTCTGTTTGCCCACGATACCCAGATCACGGCGGTTGATGCGTGTTCCCTGACTTCCTGATGATTTTCAATACATTTCCCCTCCGTTTCCTAACGAATAAAATACGAGCGCACAGGCTATCAGATCAATTGCTCTTAACGACCAGGAACCATTGGACGTAAATGCAGCTTCTAGCGTGCCCTAAGGGAGTGGTATAAGAATCAAAATGTTCAAAATTGTATGAATGATCTAGTGCATGAAGTCGGAAGTTCCGTAAGGTTGTTCGGGGATGGTGTTATTGTTTATAGAGAAATCGCAGCGCTAGAATATTTCCGTTAGTTTCGGACTACACGACTGCCGAACAGCCACTGAAAACTGATAGGTCCTTTAAATGTCTGGGTGAATGCTTACAGAGAGAATTAAAGTGGTACTACCACGTAAAACCAATCATAGGAAAACTGGATGCCAGACAGACATTCATTGGAAGAATTCTCACCCATGACTGAAGTAGATTACAAAACCCCATTTGACCGACATTTAATTATTGCTCCTCTCTCTGGGATCCTGGCCAGGTAGAATTGATAGAGGAAGTAGTATAGATACAAATAAGAGCGGCGCATTTCGTCACGGCTTCGTTCAGAAAATGTGAAATCTTGACGAAGATGCTCATCGCGCTTCAGTGACAGGCGCTACAAGACATGCATTGAGCATCACGCTACACTACGAATATACTAGTAAAGTATATTGCTTCCTACTAGATTTATTTGTGGAACTCGTCGGCCCGGGTGGCCGAGCAGGCGCTACAGTCCGGAAACGCGTGACCGCTACGGTCGCAGGTTCGAATCCTGCCTCGGGCATGGATGTGTGTGATGTCCTTAGGTTAGTTAGGTTTAAGTAGTTCTAAGTTCTAGGGGACTGATGACCTCAGAAGTTAAGTCCAATAGTGCTCAGTGCCATTTGAACCATTTTATCTGTGGAACAGACCATGTAGGTAAACTATGAGAGACAACAGCTCATGCGGAAGTCTAACGTCAGCCATGTTTTCAGTATAACATTCGCAGAAAAAACAGAATAGAGAGACTTGACAGTTTTTCATGAAGTATCTGATCACTCATCGTTGTGGAGTATAGATGTAGATGTAGTACGGGCGACATATTTAAATGTGAATCTGAACTCGTAACGGGCCACATCACGACAAACGTTCCGCCGCCTCAGCAGCACACGTGCCACAGAGCCCAACACGTGTGGAGTGGGCACCGCACGGTGTGACGTCACCGCTATTGACAGGCGTCGCGCCTTCACTAAAGACCCAGCTTTTCCTAAGGCTTCCCTTCTACCCTTTACTGGCTACACAACTCATGTGGTCGCTAATAATGTAGTTTTCACAAGCCACCGGTTAGCCCCCTGACAACTAAGTCCGCCGACGTCCACCATTTTGGCAAGAGCTTTATAAAACTCCTATGGTTTCGCCACGTGTGACCTTCATGGGCGTTTCTGGGTGGCTTTAATATTCAGCGGCTGCGATAGCGTTTAAACTCCTACAGCCGCAGTTACACTGACTGTTGTAAGTGTGTTAGTTTCATTGAAGTTTACAGTTGCTCCAACGTTACAGATTGGTCAGTAGTTACAGGCGGAGCTTTTGGGAAAGTGGTACCACTTATATCGAAGTATGTGATATTGACACCGCATATCAAATTATGATGTTGTCAGGTGTCACCTCCTCTTTCATTAATTTCTACATCCTCAAACAAATTCGCCAAGTGCAAGATGTCTCCTTTTTCTGTGCCTCCATAAATGGACTTGGCGGTCTGTAACTGATCTCTGTGTTGAGTAGACATGCAAGCTGCCATATCATGGATTTCTCATTACTTGCCATGAATCTATAAAGACAAGGACAAGTAACTTCAATAAACTCTGTCTTGCTCACGTCTAACGGATGTGGAATGCCGGTCGATCAGAACTATTCATGAAAAAAATACCGATATTAGTTTACGTAACAGAACTCTTTCAGTAATATGGTCCGACTGCACACAGATGTGGCGTGCCTCTTATATACTCCATTAATTCTCATACTGAAGTTAAGCGTCATAGTCAGTATCTTTTGGGATGAAACAATACGCAGGAAGCGGAAAATTCAAGGTGAGGTCGAATATTCATCGACGCATTCTCACCGGTAGTGATAATTTTTGTGGTAGCTAATACCCGGCATTAAAATATGAGATCCAGCATTGGAGCAGGAAAATTAAATTAGAGTCCCGAATGATCACGGTTGAGTTAAAAATATCGACAAAGAAAACCATCATAATGAACTTATGAAAAGGAACACGATAAATCAGAAACGGAGGATAATTCTGCGTCTATAATACAACAAAATTGCATATAGCTCAGTAAGAGAAGGGAAACTATTCAGTCTGCCACCGTGCAATCTACACTGATGAGTCAGGGAGGGCACAAAGGCATAGCCATCTGCTTTCCACTGAATGTGATGTAACGATCAAAGCGATCGAGTAATGTGGTTCGATATGCGGTTCGTTCTGCACTTAATCTGATGTTCAGTACAGAGGAATAGTCTGCACTCAAAGCACCATTACTTCCCCTACACGTGGTTCGTAATCTGAAAAATCTCAGAGTGATTAAAACATCGGAAGTAATCTAAATCAGGTCATTGCTTCTGACTTTAATGGAGGAACTGTTCTTAAACAACACGAGATACTTCATTGATCGAATAGAGCCCCATGCTGATTGCACGTGGTCGCCCTTGGCATGACCAAAGCCAAAGTACTAGTTTGAGCATTGCTCTTGAAAATTACTTTGAAAAAAACCATGCGCCTTATCGGCAATTAATGATCAATGAGTGCGGATGAACCATTCGTATGATCTCTTGTGGGAATCAGCGTGTGCTGTGAGCATTGAGAAAAATAGCCTAGGGACGCTATGTATTTACTGCGTGACAAGATGGAAATTTGGGTTGATATGAAGCGTGCTCGGATAGCCGGAGTTATTATGACGACCGTTCTCCCAAACTGGGAAATCCGGGTTCGAGTCCCGGTCCAGTAAAATTTTTCGCTGTCGCCTACGACATTAATTCACTGCTATTATATTTCGCCAGTAAAATTATATTAGCAATCTTGACTGTTACGGGGTTTTCTGAATCCATGGCTTTAACTCAAGAGATCACTTATCTCCAAATTTGAACATGTCAAATAATAAGACAAAACACAGAAAGACCATTATTTCAAACAACTGAAAATGACGGATGACATGAGGTGTCTCCCATTCTTACGAAAGTGAAAGACGATCAAACGGTCACCTCCTTTTTATAGAGGGTGAGCATGTAGACAGAGCGGGTAAGGAAAGGAGGTCTTTCTAATGTCTTATTGCGATCTACAATCTTTTCGGACTTCCGTGTAATGTAGCGCAATAGCTGACTTCTAATGGATAACACCGAAGCTCCATGAAGTTATCCACGTTTCTTCTCCGCACTGCTGCAGCAACCTGCTATTTCAGAGACGCGCCTTTCAAAAAAGCAGTGTTTGATTTTGTTTCTCATCTTCGTCCATTCTGCCTTAGAACACCCTCTCAAATAATCTGAAAATGGGATATAAACTTCTGTTCAGACCCCTATAACGTATTTTCTGGTTCTTTCAATTATAACGAATGATCAGAAAGTTTTCATATGAGGGCGTTGCTGAAGAGTATATGAAACGTAGAGCGACTCCGATGCGCGTATATAAGCACCAACATGTAGGCAAGGGAGTAGTGTGTCATTCGTGTCTTTCCGACCTGCGTGCGGTAAACGCGGAAACTTGAACTATGGCGATGTTATTACCAAAGTGCTGTTATTCTTTTCTTGGCTGCCGAAGGACAAACACCTGTAGACAGCCATCGGAGAAAGAAGAATGTGCCCGGGGCATCACGTCTGCCGAAAACCACCGTTGTGGAATGGTGTGACAAGGGGTAAATGTAAATATTGTGTGACTAGGGTCTCCCGTCGGGTAGATCGTTCGCCGGGGGCAAGTCTTTCGATTTGACGCCACTTCGGCGACTTGCGGGTCGATGAGGATGAAACGTTGATAATTAGGAAAACACAATACCCAGTCCCTAAGTGGAGAAAATCTCCGACCCAGCCGGGAGTCGAACACTGGCCCTTATGATTGACATTCTGTCGCGTTGACCACTCTTTTCTTTTCCTCATTTTGTTCGATTTTTGTTCGTTGCATCTGCTCGGGGCGGACGTCGTAAGACATCCGTTTAAGTTCGTTACTGATCGATTAACCCAGTTTTTTTATTACAGAGGGAGCTAACCCTCTGACCGAACACGCTGAGCTACCGTGCCGGCATTCAGCTACCGGGGACGGACGTGACTTGGGGTGGTGCTGCTTCATGATAAAGCACTTCCCCATGTCATAAATGTCGTAACGCAGAAGCTACGCCAACTCGGAGGAGGACAGTCGAGCGCTCGCACTTTTGCTCATCACCTCCCCACAAGCGATTATCACGCCTTCGGTTCCTTAAAAAAGGCCTTCAAAGGTCGACGATCCCTGTCGGACGAGGATATACAGTACGCAGTTAAGGGCTTCTTCACGCAGCATGACAGGCGGTGAGACGAATGCCTCAATGCTCATTGTGATTCTGTCTGCTCGGCATACCGATTCTGGACTGTAACGTAAAATGCCAGTGGTTCCTTCCCTGAGAACACCATCCCGTACACCCTCAGACAGACTATCGGGCTGAGGTCTCCCTCGCAGCCGAGTGGAACGGTACAAGGGCCCACGCCGCTGGGTCGCCTCGGTGACGGCGCGTCTCACAATCAGACATTAATTACGGAGCAATTTCCTCCGGCTGGCAGCCGGCGATAGAGCGTCCGCGGGCGCAGTGCATCTTGTTGGCCGGATCCGCCGCACTGGCGCCGCTGATAAAGCAAGCGGCCCCGGTAATGAGCCAACTAATTTGTATATCGCGCAAATTCCCCGGCGGGCAGCGTCACGTGGCAGCGGCATCGGAGGCGGCCGTGTTCCGTGTGGAAATTGGATGCCGACTCCCGTCAGCCGCGTCTGCAGGGAATTCCCCTGTGGAGCGGAAGCGAACTTGAAGTACGTCGGCTGAGCCAAATACTGATTGGATGGCCGTGGCTACAGTGTGGAGCGTACCTTCAGCACCCTGTAACGCTACGTACATGACACCAGCTGAATCTTATCTGAAAAAGCCTCCTGCCTGCGTCGATGTTTTCGCAATTTCAATGAATTACACACACATCTTACATGTATTACACGGCCTAGCAAATAAAGCATTCAGAACGAGAACAGGAAACGGAATGAAAGTTCGCGGGCTAAGAGGGTACGTGGGTCCATGATTAAAAAATCGAGTCATATTCAGAAATAACTTCGTAGTGTGAGTCCACTTATGAGTGTGACGTTGATACCCTCTGACTTAGATAAATGCATTAATTTGGGTGGGAAGGGCGTCATAAACCCTTTTTCTCCTCTCTTGCGGCAATCTGGCCCACAACCGGGTACTGGCAGTGGGACGAAGTTGACGACCAGGTTGTTCCCACGCATGTTCTACTGCGGACAGATCGGAGGACCTTGCAGGCCATGTGAGTACAGACCGTGAACAGAAGTCTGTTGCTACGGCAGAATATTCAAGATTTCTGGGGGGTGTGCATTGGTGAGAAATTTAATTGGAAGAAACATATCGATGTTCTGCTGAAACGGTTAAAAAAAATGGCTCTGAGCACTATGGGACTTAACTTCTGAGGTCATCAGTCCCCTAGAACTTAGAACTACTTAAACCTAACTAACCTAATGACACCACACACATCCATGCCCGAGGCAGGATTCGAATCTGCGACCGTGGCGGTCGCACGGTTCCAGACTGTAGCGCCTAGAACCACTCGGCCACCCCGGCCGGCCTGAAACGGTTAGGTTCAACTACTTGTGTTATTACGGTTATTGCAAATTTTGGTAGTAAATTAACCTACTATGCCTATTTTCATTCACTGCTTTCATATGGCATCGCCGGCCGGAGTGGCCGAGCGGTTCTAGGCGCTACAGTCTGGAGCCGCGCGACCGCTACGGTCGCAGATTCGAATCCTGCCTCGGGCATGGATGTGTGTGATGTCCTTAGGTTAGTTAGGTTTAAGTAGTTCTAAGTTCTAGGGGACTGATGACCTAAGATGTTAAGTCCCATAGTACTCAGAGCCATTTTTTGAAGCCGTAGGGGACGATGCGGGAGACCCGCACCGCTGTACTAGGCAAGGTCCTAGCGGAGGTGGTTTGCTGTTGCCTTCCTTTGACCGTAATGGGGATGAATGATGATGATGAAGACGACACAACAACACCCAGTCATCTCGAGGCAGGAAAAATCCCTCACCCCACCGGGAATCGAACCCGGGAACGCGAGAACGCTGCTGCAAGACCACGAGCTTAGGAACCCGGGATATTTACATTACCTTCGCAATACATATATGAACTTACGAAATTTGTCATTAATAACCCATCCCACTTCAAAGATAACAACGAAGTGCATAGCTACAACACTAGAAGAAAGGATGCTCTTCACTATTTTGGATTACACCTCACTATGCCACAGAAAAGGGTGAATTATGCTGCCACAAAAATCTTTGGTCATTTGCCAAATAGCATTAAAAGTCTGACAGATAGCAAACCAACATTTAAAAGCAATTTAAAAGAATTTCTGAATGACAACTCCTTCTACTCAATAGATGAATTTTTAGTTATGAAGTAGTAACTGTAAAAAAAAAATTAATTAATTATTTTGTGGAAAGAAAACGTATGTTAAAGTGACGCGTTCCACGTCATTACGAAATGTCGTATTCATGATCTATGGAACAAGTACTAATGTATGTATTTATGTACGTGCCTCAGAATCAGGCAGACATTTTGTAGAGGCATGTCCCATCTGCCGACGAGCAATGTCCTGTCGAAAAATGGTACCACGATACTGTCGCATGAGAGCTAGCTCGTGAACATGCAGGTTGTCTGTGACAAACCGTTGTCCGTTAGGTTTCTCTCAGGAAGTTCCAATCGTGACCTGAAGTGATACCCGATGACTCCCCACGCCATGACGCTAGGAATAATACCAATGTGCCCCTGAAAACATGGGAAGAACGGGACCTTTCTCCAGCTCGCCGCCATACTCGACAAAGATGGTTATCCGGGGTAGCGCAGAACCGCGATTCGTCGCTGAACACAGTGCGACGTCATTTATCGGCAGTTCATGCTTCTCAGTCACGGCACCACTCCAAACGCACCAATTTTTGCTGTGGTACTAGTGGCAGACTATTCATGGGGTCGTAAAATACCAATCCGGATGTTGCTTGTCTGACTAATGATGAAGGATGACATAATGTTGCAAGGAGTCCCTTAGCTGTTCTCGGACGGCAGGCGCAGATATGAAGGCGTTACAATGTGCTTTCTGCACAGCACGGCGATCCTTCCTTGAGATGTTCAGACGTTGTCGACTGGAACTTTGAAGACGAGGGAGTATGCCTACCCTTGCTCTCATATGCAGTCCAACAACGGAATATTTTCACTTCCGAATGCACCGCTAAAATGGACATTGCACTAACGGTGACCCACAATGAGGTCCATTTCAGACCCTGTCAGGTGCTGATAACACTGTTTCAAACGAGTACCCGTGATTTACGTATCTTTCACAGTGATCGCTAAATATCTCACGCTGTTCACGCCTCCTGTATACTCTGTAACCGCACTAATCACGAACGTCAATAAAGTACTCCGCTGGCCGTTATCACTGCATAAGTGTATATACATGGGGGTGTGTGGGCACTTATCACGAGATAATTATATATTTTTATTTTTATAATTATATATATTATGATTTTGGTTGGGGTGGCTTTAAATATTGTGGGCTAGCATGAGACTTTTAATTAACTTATACCGCGATAACACTCGTACGGACATCGGCTGCTCCGAAGTACGTACGATGCAATATTTTTTAAACACAACGCGCGACTCATCGCCTTCTAATAAATAGTTTGCGTGAGCGCTGCTATTTTGAAAAGAAAATACACCTATTCTTACTCAAACTGTAATTATTAATGTGCGTCTCAGGGGTTACTGGTTATTTATGTACCAAATTACACAAAGATTAACCGACATATTGCGGAATGTAATGATTTTCAATATTTCTTGTTCATTATTTGCAAGGCAAAACAGGAGAGAATCTCATCTGCCGTTATGCGGCCAAAGTGAAACATACGGAACTCATTCAGTACTCTAAATATTAATGAACGAAATCTATTTTTACTCTGTTAACTCTGAGACTATTGTAAGATCAAGGCAGAGAAACCTCTCACATTTACATTTAATATTATGACATGAAATTTTAATGAAATAATACAGTCAACGTAATGGGCGACTAAATCCTGCTAGGGAAGATGAGCTCCCTCCACTACGAAGTTCTGTAAAAACTTTGTTAATGAGAATTAATGGTTGCGATAATGAGAGGTGACAACTAAGTCAATAATACACAATTTCTAATAAGATTTTCTATTATATTTTGCAAAAATCCAGAAAAACTTACATTAATTATTATCCAGCACTACAATGGCGGCCTACCTCTAGACGAAACAAAACATGAGAGCTGGTTCAATCAAAGCATTGTCTCTGATCTTCATGGCCTATGTTACACAGAGATTACAAAAAAACTGTTCTTTTTTAATTACATCGATATTTGTGTTTGGATAATAATAATTTACGCTATTTACTATTTGTTATAGATCGCGCAGACGTACTTAGTCTTTAGATAATTTATGGTTCATACATCTCATAAAAAAAAACTTCTTTTCCCTTTGTCCAAATGTCCATTTATGTGACGTGCCGTCACACCGCTCTACCTGTCATACAGAATTCCAGCTCTAATCACTTTTGTGTGCGGAGTCTCATTAACGTCCGATCATGACTTTTACGTACTTCACTTTTCTTGTCAGGCAGTGCCCATATAGGGTTACAAGAAGGCACATCGTATTACACAAGCACTCTGAAAAAGATTGATCTGAATTCATAACCACATATAATCTACATGAACGTAGAAACTTGGGGTGAAATTCAGTCCTCTGCCACTTTTTTCCTGTCTGTAGGTGAAGGATAAACGCAGGAATTACCGAAGTGACTTTGATCGAATTTTCATTAATAAACAGACTGATTCAAGAGTAAATTTTGTATGTAATTCATTGCCGCTACACCAGACGCGCCGGCCAGAGTGGCCGTGCGGTTCTAGGCGCTACAGTCTGGAACCGAGCGACTGCTACGGTCGCAGGTTCGAATCCTGCCTCGGGCATGGATGTGTGTGATGTCCTTAGGTTAGTTAGGTTTAATTAGTTTTGAGTTCTAGGCGACTGATGACCTCAGAAGTTAAGTCCCATAGTGCTCAGAGCCATTTGAACCATTTGTACGGATCTGACATTGCATCACTGGTGGCTAAGGTCGCTGACCTCACTGGCTGTGAATTTTTTGTTCCTGTGGGAGTTTTGAAAGGCTCAGTCTGTGTGTCATCCCTTCCTACAACATAAGTTGAACTGCGACACCACGTTCGAGCTGCTGCACTGAACGCGGTAAATCTATACAGTCTGGCTAAAGAATGAGATTGTCTGGGCGCTTGTTGTGCGTCTGGTAGAGAACATATTGAATATTTGTGAAAGGGAAATGAAAATTTTGTTCCTAAACGTAATTGGAAAAATTACCTCAAGGTTTTATGTGCATGCACGTGAAAGAGATATTCTTGCAAATTCGGATGGTTATTTCGAATATAAAATCATTGTAGTCCTACTTGTAAGTAAAAATTAACCTGAAGTTTATTTATTCATTGACGTCATTTACAGTTTAGTAAAATAGAATGAAACTTTTTGAAATATCCTATGTAATACGTATTATATAGGTGGAGGCATTTAAAACTGTTTGCCGGAATATTTGGCGAAATACACATCGGATTTTTAAAAAAGTGGTTATAAATGTTGTTCACCTCGAGGAGGGACATCCATTAACAAAACGCTCGACCCCGGTGCCAGGATGGCAATGACTTTGAAATCTTAAATAGGAACCTCTATTTTTTATTGTGGATTTGGATTCTCCGTGAAATATTTCTTTCGTTTCACGATGGATGGCGCTGTAATCGGCACACACTGTTATATGGGCTGACAGTTGTTGCAAAACGGTAATATCTCACAAAAACACACATCAGATTAAGTATTTGAGAAAATACTATCATGTGACACCGTCCATCCTTCCGCAATGCATTCTTAGATTACATTTAGCGTTGCCCAGGAACAACGACGTTGACGTAGTAGTAATGTGTTCCCTGATTTTGCTGAGACCTCTTGCCTCTCACTAGCTAGGGGTGCTTGATTACTATGAGGCCCGTTGCCTCTCAATATCTCAGGGGTGCTTGATCACTGTGAGTCCCCTTGTCTCTCATAAGTGTTTCAGCGCACAAATGTTCGAAATGCTGTCCGTTGTTTACAATGCACATTGCAACTATGTGTCTAAATGATAATCCGACATGTATGTCTCTGCTCTAATGTTTGCACATTGGCAGCGAATTCGTTGCCGCATATCTTTGGGGGTTGTTGGTACATCCAAGTAAACTCTCTCTTTTAGCCGTTCCAATTGGAAAAAATCGGCAGAAGTCAAATCGGGTGAACGTGCGGTCCAATCCATCGACTCGGATGGTTTCGATTCAAAACTTCTCGAACTAGTCGTGAATAATGCATTGGACATCCATCGTGTTGAAACCACATATCCAGTCTCGTTTGAAGTGGAGCATCGTCCATTAGTATGGGTAAAATATTATGCATAACGTCGCTGTACATTTGATCAGTCAGATTGCCTTCTATGAAGTATGGGTCAATCACCTGCGTACCTAAAATACCGCACCAAACGTTGATACTCCGCGGGCGTTGATGTTCAACTTGTCTTACCCAGTGGGGATTCTCCACCGACCAATAACGCGTCTTATGTCGATTCACTTGACCACGATTCGTAAAATTTAATTCATCGCAGACAAGTATCTGTGAAATGAAATTATCATTGACTGCCAGTTGTTCCTCTATCCAGCTGCAGAAATTCAGGCGGTTGTAAATATCGTCACCATACAGTTCTTGATGCAGCGATAAATGAAATGGATACTATTTGTGTGCATGCAGTATGTGTGGAACACTTTTTTTGCGAAATTCGTGGACCTCGCGCTATTTGCCGAGAACTAATGCGAGGATCTGCAGCAACCGCAGGTAAAACATTCACTGTGTTATTTCCGTTTACCACAGGCTGCGGTCGGACTCTTTATCTAGCTTTAACACTTCCAGTTTCAGTAAACATGCTGACAATAGTGCAAAACGTCGATGCAGCCGGAACATTCCTATGGTGAACGGAGTAGCAGACCTTTGACGAGCTTCATTATTTCTATCAGCCTCAAAGTACGCGGCAGTGATATCGATCCTATCTGCAAACGTTAACATCGTGGAACAATTGCGACGAGATGTGTACAGTCCGAACCATTGGAGTAACATCCACAGTCTCACGGCAGACTGAGCGCATGATCACGGCCTGTGCTTCATTCGATTGTGGAAGGTGTCACATGATAGCATTATCAAAAATATCAAAAAAGTACTTAGATTGTCTTAATCAGATACGAATTTGTTTGATATAGTACCGTTTTGCAACAACTGTCACCTCATTTCCACGTCTGCCGATTACAGCGGCATCTATCACGATACGAAAGATACGTTTTATACAAAAGTATTATATTTTTTCATGGAGAATGTAAATATGCGATAAAATATAGCGATTCCTATTTAAGATTTCAAAGTCACCCCGCCTCCCCTCCCACCCCCGGGGTTGGTGCAGGGGGTCGAGAGTTGAGTTAACGGATGTCCCTCTTCCAGGTGAAGAAAGTTTATTACCACATTTTTTTGATCCGATGTGTATTTCGCCAAATATTCCGACAACCAGTTTTAAACGCCTCACCCTGTATATACATCTGATGAAATCTGTGTAAGAGAGCCTGTGTTTAGAATCTTCTCACAACACCATAAATGACATCATCGTGTTAGCAGAGCAATGTTCGCAGTGATAGATGATGCATGTTTACGGTGGCTAGCATTTTTTCTTTTTTAAAAAAATTAAATGTAAATGTATTGTTCTTAATTGTTCTTACTCTTCGAGCCGAGGGCTGTAATTATATACCCATTGAATTCACACTGACATATTTCTTTTTCTTTGTTTGAGTCACTAATCTTCTGTCTGCTTTGATGCGACGCGCCGCGAATTTCTCTCCCGTGCCAACCTCTTCACCTCAGAGTAGCTTTCGGAAACTATGTCATCAATTATTTGCTGGATGTATTCCAATCTCTGTCTTCCTCTACAGCGTTTACCTTCCACTGCTCGTTCCATTACCATGGATGTTATTTACTAATGTTCTAGCAAATGTCATACCACCCCGTCCTTTCTTCTCGTCAGTGTTTTCCATATATTCTTTTACTTGCTGATTCTGCGAAGAACCTCTTTACTCCTTACCTTATCAGTCCACCCAATACTTCGATTCTGTTCTGTTAAGGTTTCTCCAATGCCCATGTTTCACTACCACACATTGATTTGATTCTTAGAAATTTCTTCCTCAGATTAATGCCTATAGGCTGTTTCCTATAGGCTGCTCGGTACTAGTAAACATGTCTTGGCCAGGAATGCCGTTAGCTAGTGAAAAGGTCAAGAGGAAGTACTTGGAACTTTTGTAGTTGGAAACTTTTCCCAAGTTTCCTTATGGCGCAACGACTGTTAAACGTTGTTAAAGATGAACCGAAAATTAACTCCATATCATACCAAATACTTTCAGGGTCTGTAATCCAGCCTTTCGATTTAATTCTGACTCGAGGGCTCGTTTTGTCAGCCGTGTCCCGTCCTCCTAGCTACCAGCAATAGAAAAAGAGTGCTTTAAAGAAAAAAAAGACTATCAGCAATGGTTCACGAAATGCTTAACAGGGCAATGGTCGATCCAAGTATCTTTAACAGATTCGTAATTCAGCTCTTTGGCACAACCTGCTTGAATCCTTACTGGCCGGCCGGGGTGGGCGAGCGGTTCTAGGCGCTACAGTCTGGATCCGCGCGACCGCTACGGTCGCAGGTTCGAATCCTCTCTCGGGCATGGATGTGAATGATGTCCTTAGGTTAGTTAGGTTTAAGTTGTTCTAAGTTCTAGGGGACTGATGACCTCAGAAGTTAAGTCCCATAGTGCTCAGAGCCATTTGAACCAACTCCTTACTGTACAGGAAAAGCAGTCATTATTCTGATTCGAACCGTGGAAAACGTTAAAGGCTATTGCCTGAGTCAATAATCTAGCGAAATAATGTCGGAGAATACTGACTGGAGAAGAAGAAGAGGAAGGAGAAGAAGAATACTATATGCCTTGTGAAAGTAATATTGAAGAAATACTCATCGTAGAAATTACTGGAAACGAACAGTGCATCTTTAAGCTAAAGGGCCGCGATGAGTTAGAAAATAGTACTACAAAACAGATAGCACAGATAAATCTCACTCTATGAAGTTTTAAATCGTCTCTAAACTTTTCCAATTAAACAGAAACTCGTTACAGCTGCTTCTGTTTGCTTAGCAACTCTCCGATAAATTTCATTTCCCGTTGGGGGCTATGCAAGGAAACACTGATTGGCGACGAAATTGCTTGTACTAGTTGTAACGAGAAACACGTCAGAATGTGGCGCTACAAACATACGGTAATACATCGGTTGGCGGAAAACACTTTATCCACAGAGGCAAGATATGTATCAGATGAATAGAATGAAAAACGTAAAACAAGAAGCTAAATGGTAGCAGCAACTCGCCAGAAAGGTCTCCATTAAGAAGGACCCATGGAAATTACCAATCTCCGGATTTTTCTCCAGATAAGAATTATCTTTGAAATTGCTGTGCATTTCAATAAGGAATATGTGGTGTTTTCCTTTGAATGGTTGTTTATTGAATGAAGTTGTGTATCCTTAGCGTTATGGTCTCGTATACTGAAGCGATGTTATTAGAATTAAGATCTGTGTATTGTAACTTAGATTTCCACTGGTTTGCCTAGCTTGCCGTCGACGATCATAATAAGTGGGCTTATGAGTGAGAAAGCGATATTTAATTCCTGCACAATATGAACTAGTAGCAAACAATTTCTTTGCCATTTATTACAATAATCATTATCAGTAAGGCTTAATTTACTTTGGAAGTATGATTTTCAGTATAATCTAAAACCACTTATTTCGCATATATGTACGTTAGCGTCTCATTCAGCTTCGAAAGTGTGCCCTTGCTTATCTCCAGTTCCCTGACTCCAGTCTCAGAGAGAGTCGCCTATTTTGAGCGGGCGTTTGTCGCAAATGCTCGATATATTTTGTCGTTAAGCTTGTTGACGATGGACCAAACTACATTTGACTAGCCAAGTAAGTTTTCGGCTTCCGGCTTCTGTATCTTTCCTCAAACGTCGCAAACATCTGTCGCTGATTCTTGCTGTTTGTAACAAAATGAGATGTTTAATGACATCTTCAACTTTTGTAGTCCTGTCTGCCTCAGTTGCGTGTAATATTACGGTATATTGATAATTTTTACTTATGGACCGTCTGACAGCAACTGAATAAAACACAGTTTTAGTGCCATACGCGTTTCGCCTTTATTTTCTGCAAGGCATCATCAGTGGCAGGTTGCATTAACAATTTTTTACATATTACGCTCCTGTTGCATTTTTGGTGTTGTTCTTCTTCTTATGAACGCCAATTTGCCGACAGTCGGCAACAGAAACCAAAACATTGCCGGCCGAAGTGGCCGTGCGGTTATAGGCGCTGCAGTCTGGAACCGCGAGACCGCTACGGTCGCAGGTTCGAATCCTGCCTCGGGCATGGATGTGTGTGATGTCCTTAGGTTAGTTAGGTTTAACTAGTTCTAAGTTCTAGGGGACTAATGACCTCAGAAGTTGAGTCCCATAGTGCTCAGAGCCATTTGAACCATTTGAACCAAAACATTGCATTAAAACAAGCGTTCAGTGCATAGTGCTGTGGAATGTGAAAAAATCCGCAAATTGGCGTTCATAAGAAGAAGGACAACACCAAAAATGCAACAGGAGCGTAATATGTAAAAAATTGTCCATGCAACCTGCCACTGATGATGCCTTGCAGAAAATAAAGGCGAAACGCGTATGGCACTGAACTGCTGTCAGACGGTCCATAAGTAAAAATTATCAATATACCGAGATGTTTAATGCTTTACCTCACTGCACCATCACTTGTATCTTCACACTCTTCGCCTTCTTCTGGTCACATCAGACGAAACTCCATCCACAAGCACAAGTGAGCACCAACTGGCGCTCTCAGAGCAATGGTTAGAGGAAACCAAGTTGATTCGATGTTTATAGACATTCGAAAACATTTTCCTGCAGTGCTACACCGACGACATTTCTATCAAAAATCTGACCTGGTTTGGGACTGGACCAAAAAATGTCCTGAGAGGCAGGTCGCGGCACGTTGTGCTGGATGGAGAACCATCTATAGATACAGTGGTGGCCCTCAGTGTAATACAGGGTTTTGTATGTACTAGGTGGTTATAATTAAAGTTCAGTTACTCACAGAATGCCAGTGTTGGCTATAAGTAACGTATGGCAGCGAAACTTAGTAGATATGTAATGCTTTAATGTAGAAACGATTTACTCTGGAAAAAAATTAGTTCCAGTTTTGGTCACCAAGTGCAAATCTTGCACTATGAATGCAAGCGTGACGTATATAAATTATTCCATATTCATTGATTAGACGCGAGACGTGGACAGAAGAGGTCGAAAAACTGAGAAAGGCATAATGTTGATTTTGTTACTAACCGTTGCTTACACGATTTGTTCACTCTGAGCACCGGAGACGTGATGCTGCATCCGTAAAACGATGTAAGCAACAAATGCACGCAGCAGTTTCGGTGGAATCTGAGCAACGTGTTCCTGGCCTTCAGATCAGATAGAGACCACAGGCGTCCCTGGTAAACGCTCTCGTTTAGATATTCCCGTAGTCGAAAGTCACATGTATTCAGATCATTTGATCTTGCATGCCATGGATCTGGAAAATCTCTAGAGGTAACATGTTCATGGAAGGCTGCATTAAGCAGATCTTCCACTGGGCGAGCGAAATAAGGCGTTGCCTGATCTTGCAGGCAAACACTGGTTTCAACACAATTGCGCACTTTCAAATCAGGAATCACATGCTGTACAAGAAGGTCTGGATAAAGCGCCGACGTCACGGTACACCCGCCAAGCCCTCTTCGTGTATTCTCTCCAAAGAAAGAGTCCGCCCAGAAAGCTGAATGATCAGGGTGATGGACTGCCGTCCTAAGGGGCCCGAGTTCGATTCCCGGCTGAGTCGGGGATATTCTCCGCTCAGGGACTGGGTGTTGTGTTGTCTTCATCATCATTTCATCCACATCTGGCGCACAGGTGGTCCAATGTGGCGTTGAATGTAATAAGACTTGCACCAAGGCAGCCGGACCTGATGGCGCCAAACGCTCATTTCATTTTCATTTCAAAGAAAGGCGGACCGAGGATAAAGATGCTTGTGACTCCACACTACACAGTCACATACGGCGGGAGCGATGGCGCTTCGTATACAACACGCGATTTAATAGTGTCCCGTATTCAGCAGTAGTGTAAAATGTGATTCAGCACTCCATAGAATATTGTTCGCCACAGGCCCGTGCCAGAACCGAAGAGCAAATTCTCAACGTTGCTATGAATCACGAGATTTCAGTTGATGAACCGAATGGATCTTACACGGATTCCGGTGTAACATACACCACGAAACTTTCCGTAATGGTGACCATGGGATGGATAATTCTCGTGACGCTGAACGAGCACTATCACTATCGGTGGTACGGAGCCGCATGATCAGCTACAGCAGCAACAAACTCGTCAATAACCACACCAAGCTCACACATGTTTTCGAATTTTTCTGTCATCTTCTTTAAACCATTTAACGACATCGTGCCTCTCCTCATACTTTTCCGTCGACGATACTTTCTCAGTGTAGCACTGCAATTGCTGCCGTCCTCATAAAACAGTTTCACAAACGGCGCAAGGTCGAGAAAAATAATCCATCGGTAATGGACATTATGGAAGCCACCACGGAAAACGAAAATCTCTGCGAGAAGGTAAATTTTATGTGGTTCAAGTGAGACTCTTATATTAAATATAATGAAGTAGTCAATAGCAAAGGCCTCCATTGAAAACGGCACATTTAAAAACATATTTTTGTTGCCAACACCAGACTACATTATATAGAATTCCAAGACGCCAGTGGGAAGACAATAACCTATCACTGATACACAATAAATGAAATATTATGAATAAATCCAGCCAAAATGTCTGTCGAGCCCCTGGTTCCACAGAATGAAGGCAAATAAAAGTTTAAAATTTCCATAATTCGCTTGAGATTTGACCATGGACCCCCAATCATTTTCACAGAATATACTTTCGACATAATGGTTATTGTGAATTTGATCGAGTAACAGTAGAAGATATCACTTACATTTTTTCCTAATGTAAACTCTATACAAAACAGCACGCTGACTTTGTGCAGCAGTTAATAAACATCATCACCCATACCTATATAGTAAGTGTCCCGCAGCAAAATAATTCGAAATTGATAAATAAGTATAACTTATTCTGTAAAAACCTATGAAATACCAAAAAAATTGAGAAATCGCTATGTGGTCTACAAGCTCTCTCTCTCTCTCTCTCTCTCTCTCTCTCTCTCTCTCTCTCTCTCACACACACACACACACACACACACGCAACTTCTAACGAACACACGGTCATTATTGGCACCGAGGGACGAGGGAAATGCAGCTTTCATCTGAAAACACAGCAGACCTTCATTCTGCCTTCCAATCAGCTTGACACCATTGAACTCGCAAATGGCCGTGGTTTCGGATCAGAGTGGAATGCACGCTACAGGGCGTCTGGCTCGGAGCTGTCCTTGAAGTAACCGATTTGTAACGGTTCGTTGTGTTACTGTGTTACCAACTACTGCTCAAATAGCTATTGCAGTTACAGTACGATGCTACAGAGCCATACGCCAGACATGATGGTCTTCATTCTCGGCAGTGCCACGTGCCAGTCTGGAGCTCAGTCATCTTACGACCGAATATTCTCGTGATCACCGCTTCCAGCACTCATGTACAATGACTACATTCCTGCCAAGTCTTTCTGCAATATCTCGGGAGGATCATCGAGTTCCCCGTAGCCCCATTCCACGACCTCGTTAAAACTCAGTGAAGTGTTGATAAGGACTTCTTTATCGTCGTAAAGGAAGTCTACACTAACATCAACTCATCACCTCCAATCTCAAACGTAACTAACGCTCACGATCGTTACACAGCGTATTTAAAGCAAAAGTGATTTACATCCTCACAGTGGCGCCACTCTTATGTGATGGGTCCGAAATTTGAATGGACCTGATCTTTCAGACGTAGAAACACGCCTATAAACTTTCGCTTATTTCGCCCAACTCCTTCTTGCTATTGCGATTTTGTGTTAGAAGTGAAATGTTCATTGATGTTTCGCAGTGACACTTGACGTCGTTTAGTATTCGCCAGCCGTGGAACAACGAGGTTTCACCTTATTAGCAGGTGTACTAACCAGGTGAGCTGCTATTAACCACCCCAGTAAATTGATAAAGGGATTTTCAGTAAAGAAAGGTATTTTATAAGCGAATCAAAAATTTCAGCTGTGCTCACCTTTCACATCGAGTACTTAACTGGCTCATACGCTGCGCACACTGCATACGAACGCTGCAGTGTGCGTACGCCCTGTAGCTTCTCGAGTAATACGATCTTCAAACGATAACCACCCACCTGATCCAACTGCAGCGGTGAAAAAAGGCTGTCAGGCCAATAGCCCACTCAGCGACTTGCGGCAGACACTTTACCTTTTATATATTGGGTACCTATAGTTTATCTACAAATGAGATTACATAAAAACACTTGCACAGTCCACATGTGAAATCTGCTGTGTGTATCTGATTCATATCAGACTGGACTACACGGGGACCTCAAGCGCGTACACCAAGGGCAGGGTGAATGGTCGCAGGCTTGTTCAGCTGGGAAGAGAGAGTAATAGAAGCCGACGGGCAGATGCTCCCAGCCAAACCGACCTGCATCACGGGAGGAGCTACATAGAAAACTTCAAGAATCTTCCTTCAAAGAGTGAGGTATATATGTATCTCAAATGCTCATATTTTATCTCAGGTTACTACATAATGTACTTGTATACGCGTATACGTAATTTCAATTAGTTTCCTAAATTATGTACTGTTGTGTGACATCTATTACGCTCATGATAATGACCCTGAAAAGAAACTACAAAGGTATTATAAATGCTATGTAGTATTAGCAGAATCCGTCTAAATAAAACCAAGAAAGAGACGTTATTAAATTGTATAAAACCTCGACTGTTTACTGCTCTGTAGATCCTATGTGTGACCTTCAACGATCAAAAAATTACAGAGAATTGAAGCGGCAGAAATCGTACTTCTGAGACCTTCGACAAAATACAAATTAGAAGATCATACGAGGAACAGTGAGCTAAAGAGAATTTTCCTGTTCCAGGAAAAGTGAAAAGGACCGAATAATATAGAAAGGAATGGCTTCACCATCTACGTATGAATTAAAGCCGAATATAAAGGAAAATCTAAGCCGACGTACGCAAGGGTAGCAGAAGGATAGAATGACCATGAAGGAGACAGTGCGAGAAGCCATATTTTTTTTTTAATTGCTTGTTTTCAGAACAGGCAAAGATATATAACCGGAAAATTACGTGATGACGATGATGATGATGCTGATTATGATGGTGATGTACTGTTGTGTAACGTTAAAAGAGTACGTTACTGTTTGTTTCAGGTCTCAACAATGAACCTGGTTTAGTAAGCACCGTTGTGCCGCAAGTGTTCTATTAAAGTTCCCTTTAGAGAAAGTATGTACAGACACGGGTCACAGACCCTTCACCGTATCTACGTAAGGAAAAAATGAGATCAGATATATTCATTTTACTTGTATTTTTATAAATCATTATTTATACAATTTAAGTTGAAGTGTGACACTCCATTGCTTTCACAAATGCTATGATGTCTGGCACAATTTTTATGGTAGACACGCACAAAGTAGGCTAAATTGTTTCTTGTCAAGCACTTCCTACTTTTTGGTTCGTTAATGTTCATGACGGAAAACGTTTGTTCACATATACATGCTGACACCCCCCCCCCCCCCCCCCCAAGAAAAACAACGCATTTGAATGCAATATCTACCAATAAAATAATTGTTCCTGCCGGCCAGCCGCTGTGGCCAAGCGATTCTAGGCGCTTCAGTCCGGAACCGCGCGACTGCTACGGTCGCAGGTTCAAATCCTGCGTCGGGCATGGATGTGTGTGATGTCCTTAGATTAGTTACGTTTAAGCAGTTCTAAGTCTAGGGGACTGATGACCTCAGATGTTAAGTCCCATGGCGCTCAGAGCCATTGTTTCTGTCGACCCATAAGATTGTCTTCATGTAATGTAATTCGCAGTTTCTCATCGTCTGCAATGTCGATCTTGTTCCAGTTGCCTCTGGTGCATTTTCTGGAAGAACGGCAAAAATGATGAATAAAATAAAAAATAACTACAAGAACGAACGGTAAAGGGGCAGGCACTATCACATCAATAGCGAGCTGCTTGTGGCCCACGGTCAATGTTCTGTTTTAGAGAGTCGCTGCGTGGAGGCGGGTTTGGGAGTTTTATCGCGCTTGGCGGCAGGGCAAACCGGTCTCTTGAGTTAGTTTTGTATTACTAGTAGTGTTATCGGTATATGAATGGGACATGGGTCTTTAGAGAAACTGGTAACTCCTACGATGGACGATTTGCACAAATGAGAGGCATCTTTAAAGTAAACGTAGCCTTTAATCCGTATTTGCTGACTTATTTTTGCCGGCCTCTGTGGCCGTGCGGTTATAGGCGCTTCAGTCCGGAACCGCGTTGCTGCTACGGTCGCTGGTTCGAACCTGGCCCCGGGCAAGGATGTGTGTGATGTCTTTAGGTTAATTAGGTTTAAGTAGTTCAAGGTCTAGGGGACTGATGAACTCAGATGTTAAGTCCCATAGTGCTCAGAGTCATTTGAACCATTTGAACTGACTTCTTTATTAACATGCGACAGACCTTACCTGAACATGGAGGAACAGTATTTTACTGTTAATCACAGTTCGTGAACTTGCTTCCTGTTTAGCCTGTACATTAGGCGGAGAACCAGAATTTAGTACAGGTAGAGGATGTCAGGGTAGGACCTTACAAGTGCACAAAATAGAAATACCTTTCAGTGTCCTACGCATCTATCCAGTGGAGACGTGGCAGGTAATCTCAGGCAACAGCTCACACTGGCGCACAAGCAGACACGCTACCCATGCACATTCTGTGAATGGAAGGCCAAGAAATCATAATAGATAGTACTCCCTACCATGCCCTTCAATGATGTGCATAGCACAGATTTAGATATCTGTGTACACGTTTCCATTTATAAATCGGTTCATGCGTGGTTTTCTTGAGCGCGCAATTAGATGCATTTGTTTCGTTCCGAAGCAATACAAAGTACAGTGTTGCTTCCAGTGACAGACGTGCTCGTCTCTTGGCGTACTTCTGCTTGGACAACTACCTCTCCGCATCTGATCTGCAACACTACATAAAATCTGTTTATTTCCAAGCGCAGTTCAAAGGAAGCTCCTCCGTGGGGAGAAAAAGTTATACACCAAATTTCCGTTGATTTGCGGGAAACTTGGAAAGTTTCGCTTAACAAATTTTCTCGGCAACGTTAATTATCAGTAGCATCCGCTTCTTTTTAAGAGCGAGTAATTTGCCAGAAATTAATTGCTTTGTGCCGGTTTGTCTCTGCTGGCGGACAGACGTTGACAAACTTTCCAGAAGGGACGGGAAGGGAAGAGAAGGCAGAGACAACACAAACATAGCTTTTCTGCTTACAGAGCGGAGCTTTCATCTAATGCCTTCTCGACGGCAGAGTCGTCCGTCGGCGGTGGGCAGTGAGTTGGATGGAGGAGAAAGGAGGCAGGCCGCTTTCAAGTCAACAGTCGCAATTAGTACATTGCTTTGGGTAGGCGCCGCCTCGAGTTCTGCAGAAGCGACCGACGAAAGCTGCGGACTACGTCTTGTGTCGAGTGTTTGCAATAATCTACAATTTTGATAATACGCTCACCGTATCAGAAATGACACGTTTCTCCTGCTGTAAGAGACGGTATGGGCAGACTACTAGCAAAAAATTTCCATTATTGATCAGGAAATTCCATTAAGGTGACATTGTTGCGTCTCTGAAACAGATATCATCATAGATATGTCAACTATCGATGGCTTTTTGTACTGTAAGTCAGAAAATGATACGCGCTACTATCATGAGGACGAAGACAGAAACACATTTTAAAGCCATCGACTACAATATTAGTGTTGTGGAATTTCAGTTATTTACACTAGTATTAAAAGTTTGTAACGGCAAAACACACAAACGCACGTACACGAGAGGTGGAGAGAGAGAGAGAGAGAGAGAGAGAGAGAGAGAGAGAGACCAAGTTTGGACACCATAAGAATGCGTAAGAAAATCGATCATGATCTTACCAAAGGATCCCTCTCGGCAAGGCGAAAAAGTGCGAAACTCAAATCTATATCTATCTGGACTGGGATTTGAAGCCTGCTTTTGCCGAATAAGAGTCCAGTGTCTTAACCCCTGCGCCAAGTCACTCGCTTGCGCCTGTTCGAAGTAAGGATTCATCCGCTGCTGTGCAGATAGTACATTTCTGGTGTGTGCTGAACTGTTGTACAGCGTAATTAAAGTGGAAGTCACATAATGATGTTAAAGTAAATTTTGAAAAGGAAGTTTTGGCAACACAGCATGCAGATTTATAGTAGCCGCCGGTACACCAAGAGGTGCTTTTACATTTTGCAGGAAGCGGGAGCAGATTTCTCTTTCCCCTTTGTTTATTTCATAATGAGTAGGTTGGCCATTACCCAGGATCTGCCAAAGTATCCGTTTCCGCGCCATTAATCCTGATGATGTTAGGTAAGATTTAACGATGAAGATATTTACAGGCTCAGCGAGTCTACGTTATACCTTCTTGCCAGCGAAGTAACATCCAGATAGCATTGCGACAGACATAATACTCATGGTACTTGGAAGCCAACCAAGCAGAAAATTTTATTTAAATTTCAGAGGGCACACTGACTGAGATTCATTGGAAGAATCCTAAGAAAATGCAATCCGAAAACAAAGGAAGTAGGTTACAGTACGCTTGTTCGCCCACTGCTTGAATACTGCTCAGCAGTGTGGGATCTGTACCAGATAAGGTTGGTAGAAGAGATAGAGAAGATCCAACGGAGAGCAGCACGCTTCGTTACAGGATCATTTAGTAATCGCGAAAGCGTTACAGAGATAATAGATAAATGGTTCAAATGGCTCTGAGCACTATGGGACTCAACTGCTGAGGTCATTAGTCCCCTAGAACTTAGAACTAGTTAAACCTAACTAACCTAAGGACATCACAAACATCCATGCCCGAGGCAGGATTCGAACCTGCGACCGTAGCGGTCTTGCGGTTCCAGACTGCAGCGCCTTTAACCGCACGGCCACTTCGGCCGGCAGATGATAGATAAACTCCACTGGAAGACTCTGCAGGAGAGACGCTCAGTAGCTCGGTACGGGCTTTTGTTAAAGTTTCGAGAACATACCTTCACCGAAGAGTCAAGCAGTATATTGCTCGCTCCTACCTATATCTCGCGAAGAGACCATGAGGATAAAATCAGAGAGATTAGAGCCCACACAGAAGCATACCGACAATCCTTCTTTCCACGAACAATACGAAACTGGAATAGAAGGGAGAACCGATAGAGGTACTCAGGGTACCCTCCGCCACACACCGTCAGGTGACTTGCGGAGTATGGATGTAGATGTAGATGTAGACACAACTGGCGCTTTTTTTTTAACAATTTGCACATCTTAGGGTTAGAATAACGGGTATGTTCCGTCCCTTCGACGCTGTACCATCACACTGTCCACTGGTAACCAAGATGTGATCATACCAAAAATTATTGTTTGCATAAAATGTGAACATGTAATACGTGAATTAGCTCTCAGCACTATGGGACTTAACTTCTGACATCATCAGTCCCCTAGAACTACTTAAACCTAGATAACCTAAGGACATCACACACATCCATGCCCGAGGCAGGATTCGAACCTGTGACTGTAGAGGTCGCGCGGTTCCAGATTGAAGCGCCTAGAACCGCTCGGCCACTTCGGCCGGCGTAATACGTGAATTCAAGTAAGTGATAGGCCCTACTGAACGGCGAAGCTTGCGTGACAATAAAAGAGTACTAGCATCCCTAACGATCTCAATATATGCAGGGTGGTCCATTGATAGTGACCGGGCCAAATATCTCACGAAATAAACATCAAATGAAAAACCCACAAAGTACGAAACTCGTATAGCTTGAAGGGGGAAACCAGATGGCGCTCTGGTTGGCCCGCTAGATGGCGCTGCCGTAGGTCAAACGGATATCAACTGCGTTCTTTTTAAATAGGAAACCTCATTTTTTATTGCATATTCGTGTAGTACGTAAAGAAATATGAATGATTTAGTTGGACCACTTTTTTCGCTTTGTGATAGTCACAAACGTATAAGTACATGGTATCACGTAACATTCCACCAGTGCGGACGGTATTTGCTTCGTGATACATTACCCTTGTTAAATTGGACCGTTTACAAATTTCGGAAAAGGTCGATAACGTGTTGATGTATGGCTATTGTGACCAAAATGACCAACGGGCGTGTGCTATGTATGCTGTTCGGTATCCTGGACATCATCCAAGTGTCCGGACCGTTCGCCGGATAGTTACGTTATTTAAGGTAACAGGAAGTGTTCAGCCACGTGTAAAACGTCAACCACGACCTGCAACAAATGATGATGGCCAAGTAGGTGTTTTAGCTGCTGTCGCGGCTAATCCGCACATCAGTAGCAGACAAATTGCGCGAGAATCGGGAATCTCAAAAACGTCGGTGTTGAGAATGCTACATCAACATCGATTCCACCCGTACCACATTTCCATGCACCAGGAATTGCATGACGACGACTTTGAACGTCGTGTACAGTTCTGCCACTGGGCACAAGAGAAATTACGGGACGATGACAGATTTTTTGCACGCGTTCTATTTAGCGACGAAGTGTCACTGACCAATAGCGGTAACGTAAACCGGCATAATATGCACTATTGGGCAACGGAAAATACACGATGGCTGCGACAAGTGGAACATCAGCGACCTTGACGGGTTAATGTATGGTGCGGCATTATGGGAGGAAGGATAATTGGTCCCCATTTTATCGATGGCAATCTAAATGGTGCAATGTATGCTGATTTCCTACGTAATGTTCTACCGATGTTACTAAAAGATGTTTCACTGCTTGACAGAATGGCGATATACTTGCAACATGATGGATGTCCGGCACATAGTTCGCGTGCGGCTGAAGCGGTATTGAATAGCATATTTCATGACAGGTGGATTGGTCGCCGAAGCACCATACCACGGCCCGCACGTTCACCGGATCTGACGTCCCCGGATTTCTTCCTGTGGGGAAAGTTGAAGGATATTTGCTACCGTGATCCACCGACAACACCTGACAACATGCGTCAGCGCATTGTCAATGCATGTGCGAACATTACGGAAGGCGAACTACTAGCTGTTGAGAGGAATGTCGTTACACATATTGCCAAATGCATTGAGGTTGACGGACATCGGTTTGAGCATTTATTGCATAAATGTGGTATTTACAGGTAACCACGTTGTAACAGCATGCATTCTCAGAAATGATAAGTTCACAAAGATACATGTGTCTCGTTAGAACAACCGAAATAAAATGTTCAAACGTACCTACGTTCTGTGTTTTAATTTAAAAAAACCTACCTGTTACCAACGGTTCGTCTAAAATTGTGAGTCATTTGTGACTATTACACCGGCATCTATTAAAAAGCGAAAAAAGTGGTCCAACTAAAACATTCATATTTCTTTACGTACTACACGAACATGTAATAAAAATGGGGTTCCCATTTTAAAAAACGCAGTTGATATCCGTTCGACCTATGGCAGGGCCATCTAGTGGTCCAACCATAGCGCCATCTGGTTTCGCCCTTCAAGCGAGACAAGTTTTGTTCTTTGTAGTTTTTTCGTTTGACGATTATTTCGTGAGATATTTGACCCGGTCATGATCAATGGACCACCCTGTATATACAATAAAGGAGAAAGGGTCGACTTATTCCAGTTCGTGTTTTGATGAATTGACGTTCACGCAAACTGACGCTCTCCATATATACCTAACGTCGTACGGTGATTCACCAGGAACGCACATCAGCAGTTTAGGTTCAGAATGTATGGGCTATGTCGGCCAAATAGGGGGTTCGCCGCTTATAAAATCAGCTTATCAATTACCATGTCATGCAATAAAATTCACCAATAGTCTGGAAAGAAACTTTGTGACGCACTATCTGTTAAGCGTGGCTGGCCCACAGCTAACGTAAATAAACAGGGACGGCGCTGTTGTCTACAGCAAAGTATCGCAGTGGGGACACACGGAAACCCATTGACAGAATTTCACTTGCAGTAACGTATTACAGCTCCCTTTAAATGTATATAAATGCAAAATAATGCTTATAACGTAGATGTAGAGCCCGATAGTAACCAATCTCAATATCACTGACGAATAGGTAAAGCACATCACATCGCTAAAATGCTTACAGCACGCCGACACGGTAGCTCAGCGTGTTCGAACAGAGGGATAGCTGCCCTCTGCAATAGGAGAAATGCAGCAAGATTGTACGCGGAACGTTTCCCAGACAGACGTTCCCCACATCATTCCATGTTCGCGATCATCGAGAGAGCCTCAGAGGAGCCGGAAAGTTGCACTTAAGTATTTTCTGCCTAAGGTATGTCCATTGTAAAGTACAGTACTAGCACTTCGTGCTTGGTACTTGCGAATACTATCCCCAGTCTACTGTTCGTCCTCTGGTATGCGCCGAAACATGACGTGGGTCGTCCACGCTCGCCTCGAATACTACAGTTGGAGGAGGACGTGCTGAGAGTGTTCGAAGAGGACGCAGCCAACAGCACTCCGCAGGTGACAACGGTGCTGCACAACGGTAAGAGTGCTGTGTGGCATGTTGTCCGTGAATACTGGCTCCATCCATACCATCTGCAGGAAGTCTAGGTACGAGGTATTACGGGAGTAAGACTACCCACGATGGGCACAGTTTGTGCAATGGTATTTACAACAATGCACATTCCGACCAAAATTCCAGAACTTTGGTCTGTGCACGGATGAATGAGCGTTTACTACAGACAGAATATTAAATTTGCATGAAAAGCATGTTTGGCCTGACGAAAATCCCCGTGCGCATATATATGGATCAAAATCACATTGTCGGTATTACCATCTGTGTCGGGATAAGTCATATCTGTTGCCAAACAGACTAACAGGACCGACCTCCCTCAAATTTATTACAGATTGTCTGCTTAGTCTACTGGCTGTAGTGCCACTAAATGTTTGGATAGCCATATGGCTGCAACCCGACGGAGCTCCAGCACACTTTGATGTCGATGTGGAGCATCACCGCAACGTCGCATATCCCAGAGAAGGTTTCGTAGGAGCGGATCAGTTTCATGGTCAGCACGGTCGCCAGATCTGATATCTGTCAACTGTTTTCAGTGGGGTAGTGTGAAGAGTATGGCATATGGCACACTTGTAACGTCGACCTTATTGTTCGATTCCACGGAGCCATTGAAATACCTCAAAGACAACCATACTTGTTGGCTCATGTACGTTAGGTTCAGCTTGGCCGATGAAGGCTCTACTGACGTAGGAGGTGAGCAGTTCGAAGTACATTTGTAATCTAGACAGCGAGATGTACTATTAGTTTACTGACGTGTTGTTAAACACACAACCATCTCAGACTTCGATGCTCTCTAGTCGCCAAGCTGTACTTCTCGGATATTGGTTTCTTTTTAAAAGCCAATCAGTGTGCCTTCCAGCACAATATACTAATCGTTGTCGATGTTTTTCGGAACATCCTGTATATGTTGATATGTATGTCAAGGTGGGCCAGTATACGGTCTACAGCTTGCTGTACAATGCAGATGATACTGAATTTTATGACCAACAGACGCATGTTTCCGTTATTACCTCTGAAGATGCATTTTATTATTTATTGGATTTTTTCATTGGTCCTCCTGAATGGACTGCAGTGACAGCGCTCCACCAGCGGGGGCTGGCCACTCGATGCACTCCCCAGCGGGGCTGATATTAAACACAGGCGGCCGACGGCCGGCCGGGTCATCTAATACGAGCTCGTAATGACGCGGTCTGCCGCCCCCTACAGCTCGTCAACGGCCGCCCGCAAAGCCACAGCAGTGGCGATGGACCCGGCTCAGTGTAGGGGGTGCGCTAACCACTTCACAGAAAAGCACACCCCAAGCAACGCTCAAGTAGTGTCCTACATATGACCTCGCCAGTCGATGCGAGAAAAACTCAGCATCCTGTGTCGTTTAGAAGCTTAGCCGATTCAGATTTCTGTAATGTTGAATATTATACTTTCAACATGTCAAAATTTAATCTTTTTCCTTAAAGTTTATATAAGTTTTACTTATTAAACTATCATTAGTCGAGTCCTTAGTCCTGTGGAATCTTTACTCCTGTGATTTAATTCAACAGGGCATGTTCAGTGCAAACGCCTGACGATCTGAGCTACCTATGAATGTGTGCATTAAAAATGAGCTCAACATTCTGTTGCTAGTTCTCCTCACTTACCAAGTACCTATCATTTCATTATATCTGTGACAACTGCGTCCAGATTCTTGGCTGTACCTCGCCGACAATGGGGCGCCTTTCAACCTTTGTCAAGTGCTGATAACGCCGCCTCGCACAAGTACTTTTCGTGTCCTTCACAGTGATCACTCAATACCTGACACTGTTCAGGCCTGTTATACACTCTACCTATTGGTAACGACACTAAACTCAAACAACAATAACGCACTCTAATCGACGCTGTAATTGGCAAAGAGAATTCAGCTCTAATAATTTACATATTTATCAATGTTGTGCACGCGTACGAAGGTATGTTCACATCCGATCATGTCTTCAGAGGCTTTACTTTGTTTTGTTTGTCAAGCGGTCTAGAACTGGAAACAGAGCTAGGCTGCGGGGCGTTGCACACTAGTAAGAGTGGCTGTCTGTTGCAACAGTTGTGCAGATACGAGGAGATATTGCTCAGAATAGAGTGGAGAGTGGCACGACACTAGTTTTCAGACTGAAGATCACAACAACAGAATCAACCGAGGCTGTTATTACCCGCCAAAGCGAACTCAAAACCTGACCAGGATGGCGGCACCGTCGTGCTTTAGCACGCGAAACAGAAAACGGAGGTAGTAAAAGTGTCAAGATTAATTGTTGTTTAACTGAATGCTATTCAGTGTTATGTGTGTGTCCTTGACCTCGATGCATTACACTGTCGAGTCACATTAATGTGATCACCCGTCAAAAGCCTGAATAACCGCTTTTTGCAACACGGACTGCTGCGACGTGCTGCAACAGAGTCCTGAAAGATATCGACAGGGATGTGGAGCCATGCAGACTGTAGTGCCGTGGCCAGCTGTACTAGGTTCAAATGGCTTCAAGCACTATGGGACTTAAGATCTGAGGTCATAAGTCCCCTAGACTTAGAACTACTTAAGGGGGGTAGAACGTCAAAGGGGCCGACTTGGAGCAGGAGAGGCATCACAGGACATTTTAATTTCCAGAGTCTATACTTCTACAAATAAATTCATGAAACTTTGCCAGCATCACCAGTAAGGGTTCAGGATTCACACTCATTGCAGTGGAAGTTTGAAAACATAACAAAATAATTTATTTTACGTGTGAAATTTCATCATTTTTTTCACTTGCTAATGGCTGCATTTGTTGCTATAGGTACACTTTTCTTCATAAGTTAGAGAGATTCTTCGATGAATTTTGCACAGCATACATACCATACTTACAGGTGTATGAAACTCTAGAATTTATTTAATTTATGAAAAAACGAATGAGCTGTTGTATTTTAAACTTCATGTTTAGAAAAAACACAAATTTTGTAGCTAATTACCTCAATTTTTACCACAGTTTTTAATAGATTTGGAAAATTCTAGAGTTTCATACAACTTTAAGTATGGTTTGTATGCTGTGCAAAATTCATCGAAGAATCTCTCTTATTTATGAAGAAAAGTGTACCTATAGCAACAAATGCTGTCCTTAGTAAGTGAAAACAATGATGAAATTTCACATGTAAAAAAAAAAATTATTTCGTTATGTTTTACAACTTCCACTGCTAAGAGTGTGAATTCTGAATCCTTCCTGGTCATGCTGACAAAGTTTTAAAAATTTATTTGTAAAAGTATAGACAGTGGAAATTGAAATGTCCTGTGGTGCCTCCCCTGCTCCAAGTCGGCCCGTTTGACGTCCTACCCCCTTAAACCTGACCAACCGAAGGACATCACACACATCCATGCCCGAGGCAGAATTCGAACCTGCGAACGTAGGGGTCACGCGGTTGCAGACTGAAGCGCCTACAACTGCTCGGCCACAACGGCCGGCGCTGCGCTAGGTGTCTCGGTTGAGGATGCTTAGAACTTACAGTCCTACTGAGATGTTCTCACAGATTCTTGACTGGGGGAGTTTGGTAGCCAGGAGAGTATCCTGGTGCTCTTATAACACTCACGTACACTGGTCGCTGCGTATCATTGTGCCGATTGCATGTAGCGGTGGACATGTTCCACATGCATACTTATGTTGATCCAGTATGACATCCAGAATGGTGAGATCAACAAGAGAATGTCACAAAAACATTGCCCAAACCATAATACTTCAGCCGTTTCACTCTTGACACGCCAACGAACATCAGCCTAATCGAGTGTGAAACGTGATTCGTCTGAAAAGGCCACCTGTGGCCACTCAGTGGACTTCAATTTATGGTACTGGCGTACAAATTCCAGTCTTCGTCGCCGATTGACATCAGTCATCATGGGTACGTGAACCAGGCGCCTGCTGTAGAGGTTCATAAGCAGCAACGTTCGCTCAGTGGTCACTGAGCAGACAGTGTTGCCAGCCCTCAAGGTCGATCTGGGCGGTCACTCGCTCCACAGTTGCAGGTCTCTTCGCCCGCACACATCTCCGCAGCCGTCATTCAGCCGTGTTGTCAATGACCCGTGGTACACCACAGTTACCTCGGCGTCGGGTTTGGATAGCGCTGTTTTGTCATGCATGGTAAACTTAAACCACGGTGGCGCATGAAAACTTTGCAAATTTTGACGTTTCGAAAACGCTTTCATATTTGGGGAATGCCAATGATCATGGTCATTAGGATGTCATATAAATCGCTATATTTTCGCATTACGACGACTGCACGCTTGATGTACCCTCCACTACTAATCTGTGAGTGACTATTGCACATTGACTGCCAAAACGTAGATGGAATCAATGGGTTAATTTTGTTCTTCTTTGATACGAAACAAAGGAAATTCTATAGAGCCCTACTTACGTCTCCTTCTATCTCAATACATGTGAAAATGACGCATTTAAGGCTTTAAGCTAACTGTGAATAATAATTTTATTCTTGAGCTCAGAGGATTCATTATTTATTTAATATTTACCTAAAATGTTGCTAATTGTCTCTACAAGTTTATTATATGTTTCAGAAATCTGAGTCCGCTGGGAAGCGTAAGTTTTGTAATGTGACGAAGACGTGCCATGAGCGTGAACCTGCAGTCTACTTTGTTTGTTTTTCATAGTCCGATTATCCTTGCTGTACACTGCGACATATTTCATCGCATTGTGCTGTATTTTAACACTGCCAACCATCACCCAAGCTATCGCTCTTCTACAGCGTTTTCGGCACCTGCTTTCATCAAAACGGGAAGAATAATTGTAACAGGCGCAGAGTCTGTTACATTAACAGTTTGTTCAAATCATACCTTCATTAATAGCTAAACAGAGTCGTCTGAAATCCCACTGCAGCCCATGTGATTTTCCCCACCTCAGATCGACTGTGTTCTGCGGCACAATACAATGTAGCATTCCATTTTTTTTTCTGACAACAAGGAACATTTATTATGAGGAAATATCACAGTATTACTCCAGTATCATTAGAGGCGGGTAACTGCCACGTGCTGCATGTCTGCATTTGTCGGTCACAATATTATTTCACCTGGGAATGAAAGCGCTTTGGTCGACTTATCGGGAGATTTTATCGCGATGTTCCACGAGGACACGTTGAACCACTTGATACTACACGCACAATTGTTCTGGAAGCATCCACACTTCGATGCTTTTTCCTTAGAGATCACTGTACTTGTTTACTGTGACGTCACCGAGTGTTTCCTATGTGAAGCCAAGTGCAAAAAATCGTGGTCGAGTAGTGCGCCAGTGTGCTGCATACTGCAAATATTAAACACTGACCGGCACTGCTGTTTCACCCACCAAACTCGTGGCACTTGAGTACTGTGACAACATTTATTGACAATGTCAGCTGTATGAATCCACGTTTGATTCAAAAATGGTTCAAATGGATCTGAGCACTATGGGACTTAACAGCTGAGGTCATCAGTCCCATAGAACTTAGAAATAGTAAAATCTAACTAACCTAAACACATCACACACATCCATGCCAGAGGCAGGATTCGAACCTGCGACGGAAGCAGCAGCGCAGTTCCGGACTGAAGCGCCTAGAACCGCTCGGCCACACCGTCCTTCCACGTTTGATTAAACCACTGTTCGCTTTAATCCTCATGTTTCATTTTTTCTAATGTTGTGGGCTTTGTTTGAAACTGTCATGTCGGTCAGATATGACGACTCGTTTATTCGATCACGTTCCAAGGGCAAAGCCTATAGACCAAAAAAAGAAAAAAAAAGTTGTACAACAACGGCCAGAGTCAGTCTACATAAAAGTTTTCTGGGTATGGTACCGCGTCATAATGCATAAAACTACCACTGTTGGAGAAAACCCAACATTTCGGCCACGGTTGCAGCGGCCTTCTTCTGGGCCTATGGGTCACAGCTACCATTCCCAGAAACCATTTATGTCGAAAGTTGATGTATATTTGTATTGTTCATAGCAGAAAATTGTCCATTAGTATATTTATTTGCTACTGCTTCTCTGGGGTAGATACTTGAGTCCCATTACACTCAGCACAGTTGTATTTCTTCGCCGCGCGGACTGGCCGCGCGGTTTGTGGTGTCATGTAACGGACTGCGCGGCACCTCCCCCCGGAGTTTCGAGTCCTCCCTCGGGCATGTGTGTTTGTGTTGTTCTTAGCATAGGTCAGTTTGTTAGTTTAAGGGGGGTAGGACGTCAAACGGACCGACTTCTAGAAGGAGAGGCACCAAAGGACATTTTAATTTGCACTGTCTATACTTTTACAAATAAATTCATAAAACTTTGTCAGCATGACCAGAAAGGATTCAGGATTCACACTCATAGCAGTGGAAGTTCAAAAAGACGAAAAAATAATATTTTTTAAATGTGAAATATCATGAATTTTTTGCCGGCCGCGGTGGCCGCGCGGTTCTGGCGCTGCAGTCCGGAACCGCGGGACTGCTACGGTCGCAGGTTCGAATCCTGCCTCGGGCATGGGTGTGTGTGATGTCCTTAGGTTAGTTAGGTTTAAGTAGTTCTAAGTTCTAGGGGACTTATGACCTAAGATGTTGAGTCCCATAGTGCTCAGAGCCATTTTTTTTCATGATTTTTTTCACTTACTATTGGCTGCATTTGTTGCTATAGGTATACTTTTCTTCGTAAGTAAGAGAGATTCTTCGATGAATTTTGCACAGCTTACAAACTACACTTACAGGCGTATGAAACTCTAGAATTTATTTAACCTATGGAAAAATGAATGGGCTGTTACGTTTTAAACTTTGTGTTTAGAGAAAACTCGAATTTTATAGTTAATTATCTCAATTTTTACCACAGTTTTTAACAGATTGGGAAATTCTAGAGTTTCATACACCAGTAAGTATGGTTTGTATGCTGTGCAAAATTCATCGAAGAATCTCTCTTACTTATGAAGAAGAGAGTACCTACACCAACAAATGCAGCCAATACCAAGTGAAAACATGATGAAATTTCACATGTTAAAAAAAGTGTTTTGTTATGTTTTTGAACTTCCTCTGCTATGACTGTGAATTCTGAATCCTTCCTGGTTATGCTGACAAAGTTTTATGAATTTATTTGTAAAAGTATAGACAGTGCAAATTAAAATGTCCTGTGGTGCCTCTCCTGCTCCAAGTCGGCCGGTTTCACGTCCTACCCCCCTTAAGTACTGTGTAAGTCTAGGGACCGATGATTCAAATCAAATGGCTCTGAGCACTATGGATCTTAACTTCTAAGGTCATCAGTCTCCTAGAACTTAGAACTACTGAAACCTAACTAACCTAAGGACATCACACACATTCATGCCCGAGGCAGGATTTGAACCTGCGACCGTAGCGGTCGCGCGGTTCCAGACTGTAGCGCCTAGAACCGCTCGGCCAACCCGGCCGGCCGGTGATGGATGGATGGATATGGTGTTATGGACGCTCAAGTAGTCTTTAGCGCCCGAACGGAAACAACAACGGACGAGTGTCACTAAAATGCAGCAAGTGCAAAAATATGACTAAAATTAAAGGTGACAGTCTACATAGGCAGTGTGCACGTCAACAGTAGCAAAGTGGAAAGCAGCACATAAAGAGGAGAACTGCAAGAGAACGTAGGGGAAGGGGTTAAACTGAAACACACAGCACATGTTTGGAACTGGCCGATTACAAGAATAAAAAGGAGTGGTCAGCCACTCGGCAACACACTAAAAATTCCAACCTAAAATTTTAGGCTGAAGCCCAGAAACATCACAGTACTTTAAAACTTTTTTGACACTCGCCTCGTCATCGGCTAAAATCGAGGGCAGATCCCCACTAATACACTCCTGGAAATGGAAAAAAGAACACATTGACACCGATGTGTCAGACCCACCATACTTGCTCCGGACACTGCGAGAGGGCTGTACAAGCAATGATCACACGCACGGCACAGCGGACACACCAGGAACCGCGGTGTTGGCCGTCGAATGGCGCTAGCTGCGCAGCATTTGTGCACCGCCGCCGTCAGTGTCAGCCAGTTTGCCGTGGCATACGGAGCTCCATCGCAGTCTTTAACACTGGTAGCATGCCGCGACAGCGTGGACGTGAACCGTACGTGCAGTTGACGGACTTTGAGCGAGGGCGTATAGTGGGCATGCGGCAGGCCGGGTGGACGTACCGCCGAATTGCTCAACACGTGGGGCGTGAGGTCTCCACAGTACATCGATGTTGTCGCCTGTGGTCGGCGGAAGGTGCACGTGCCCGTCGACCTGGGACCGGACCGCAGCGACGCACGGATGCGCGCCAAGACCGTAGGATCCTACGCAGTGCCGTAGGGGACCGCACCGCCACTTCCCAGCAAATTAGGGACACTGTTGCTCCTGGGGTATCGGCGAGGACCATTCGCAACCGTCTCCATGAAGCTGGGCTACGGTCCCGCACACCGTTAGGCCGTCTTCCGCTCACGCCCCAACATCGTGCAGCCCGCCTCCAGTGGTGTCGCGACAGGCGTGAATGGAGGGACGAATGGAGACGTGTCGTCTTCAGCGATGAGAGTCGCTTCTGCCTTGGTGCCAATGATGGTCGTATGCGTGTTTGGCGCCGTGCAGGTGAGCGCCACAATCAGGACTGCATACGACCGAGGCACACAGGGCCAACACCCGGCATCATGGTGTGGGGAGCGATCTCCTACACTGGCCGTACACCACTGGTGATCGTCGAGGGGACACTGAATAGTGCACGGTACATCCAAACCGTCATCGAACCCATCGTTCTACCATTCCTAGACCGGCAAGGGAACTTGCTGTTCCAACAGGACAATGCACGTCCGCATGTATCCCGTGCCACCCAACGTGCTCTAGAAGGTGTAAGTCAACTACCCTGGCCAGCAAGATCTCCGGATCTGTCCCCCATTGAGCATGTTTGGGACTGGATGAAGCGTCGTGTCACGCGGTCTGCACGTCCAGCACGAACGCTGGTCCAACTGAGGCGCCAGGTGGAAATGGCATGGCAAGCCGTTTCACAGGACTATATCCAGCATCTCTACGATCGTCTCCATGGGAGAATAGCAGCCTGCATTGCTGCGAAAGGTGGATGTACACTGTACTAGTGCCGACATTGTGCATGCTCTGTTGCCTGTGTCTATGTGCCTGTGGTTCTGTCAGTGTGATCATGTGATGTATCTGACCCCAGGAATGTGTCAATAAAGTTTCCCCTTCCTGGGACAATGAATTCACGGTGTTCTTATTTCAATATCCAGGAGTGTATTAACTTCCGCCCTGACAGAACGATACAAATCACACTCAACTAAAATGTGGCGTACAGTGATTCGTACGCCACAGGCATCACACAGCGGGGGTTCCTCTCGCCGTAGTAAGAAAGCATGCGTAAGAGGACAGTGCCCTATGCGAAGACCTGTAAGGGTTGTAAGGGTCACTTCGTCACGCCTAGGTGACCGGCAGGAGGAACACCACGGCTGGATGGTGGGCTTGACCAACCGCAGCTTATTTTCCCTCACCGTCAGCCATTCCTCCTCCCACAATTGCATATACTTCCGCCGCAGCGCAGAAACGACACCTTGTAAAGGAATAGAACATTGTGTCACCTCCGGTAATCTGCAGGCGTCCTTGGCAGCTCTATCAGCTTGTTCATTTCCCCGTGTGCCCACATGCCCTGGCACCCAGCAAAAGGACACTTGCTTGCCCTGTCGTTGGAGGAGGTACAGTTGGTCGTAAATCAGCTGTTCCAACTTCTCCGCTGGGTTCAGGTTCTGCAGTGACTGTAATGCGCTCAGTGAGTCAGAGCAAATTAGGAAGTGTTTGCCCTGAGTACACCGTATCTGCTCCAAGGCCTTCAGGTTCACATGAAGTTCTGCGGAAAAAACAGTGTATTCCTGGGGAAGGCGAATCCTGATGACACGTTCAGGGAACACTACTCAGCAGCCAAGAAAATCCCCCTGTTGGGATCCATCACTGTAGAATACTGTAAAATCATGATGCCTATCTAAAATGGTAAAAAACAAAGATTTGAAAGTAAAATCTGATGTACTGTCTTTCTTAAAATTTGCCAAATCTAAAATCAGTCTCGGTCTCTGGAGGAGCCAAGGTGGATATCTGCTCCAACCTCGACGTGAAACTTTAAAACCGGCCACACCCATCTCTAAAATGCAATCCTTTGCACGAATCCCATAGGGACTTGTTGCTCGTTGGCGGTTGCGAAAAAGCCTTTCCAGTGGAGGCCGAGCAACAGTGTGGTATGCAGGTGTGTATGGTGTGGATAATGTTTGATAGGCCTGGCGCACCATTAGTAGACGCCGCCGGAGGTGAAGTGGCGGTTCACCTGCCTCTGCACAGAGGCTCGGTATGGGCCTCGTTCTGAACGCCCCAGTGGCCAACCGAATCCCCTCATGGTGCACCACATCCAACAGCTTCAAATAAGTGGGTCTTGCAGACCCATACACCGTGCATCCATAATCAAGCCGGGACCGCACGAAGGCTCTGTAAAACCGGAGCAGACAAGTCCTGTCTGCTCCCCATTTGTGGTGACTAAGACATTTTAAAATAGGCAGCGCCTTAAGAGACAATTTTTTCAGTTCCTTAATGTGTGGCAGCCACGTAAGCTTAGAATCAAAAGTGAGGCCCAGAAACTTCACCGTGTCTTTAAAATTCAGAACGGTGTCCCTCATCCTCAACTCAGGCAAGTCAAAAATGGAACGAAAACGGTTAAAAAGAACACACACCGACTTATCAGTTGAAAACTGAAAACCACTCTTCTGTGCCCATTCATCCAAACGTCGCAGAGTGAGTTGCAACTGACGAGTCGTCGTTGCAAGGCTTGAAGAAGAGCAAAATACAGAGAAATCGTCCACAGACAAGGAACACTGCACAGGACTTTTCACAACAGACGAAATACTATTAATAGCAATAGGAAAGACCGTCACACTTAAAACACTACCTTGAGGGACACCGTTCTCTTGTTCAAAGCGACTAGACAGTACGTCTTCGACTCGGTACCGGAAATAACGTGACGACAGGAAGGACCGAATAAAATTGGGAAGACATCCACGAAAACCCCATTCGTGGAGCTGCCTGATGATAAGATGCCTCCAAGCAGTATCGTATGCCTTTTCAATGTCAAAAAATATTCCCAACAGGTGATGCTGGCGTAGGAAAGCCTGTTGAATAGCCGCCTCCAGGAGGGCCAGGTGATCAAAGGTGGAGCGATACCTCCTGAACCCACACTGAAAGCGACTAAGGAGTTGCCTGGATTCTAACATCCAGACAAGGCGGCGGTTGACCATCCGCTCCAAGGTCTTTCCCAAGCAGCTAGTGAGGGCAACACTACGGTAGCTACCCGGGCACGTGCGGTCTTTCCCAGGTTTTAAAAGAGGAATTAAAATTGCTTCAAATCACGAGTCGGGGAAGTGACCGGACATCCAAACAAGATTAAAAAGTCGGAGGAGGATTTCTTTATTTCTCCCTGTGAGGTGCCGCAGCATGCTATAGTGGATTCTATGCTGACCAGGGGATGTATCACGAGTCCTACACAATGCAGAATCCAGTTCCCACATGGAAAATGGGCAGTTGTACTCTTCTGTATTGGATGAGCGGAAGTCAAAACTGATCCTCTCAGCAGCCACTCTGTGGGGCCGGAAAGTTGGATTCTGACTGGCGGTTGCAGTAATAGCTGCAAAATGAGCCGCCATAGACTGGGCAATATCTTTTGGGGTCGTTTGGAGAGTACCATTCCACATTATAGCAGCCATAGGGCACCTCCCACCTCTCCCAGAAATCCTCCTGATGGTCTCCCATACAATGGCACTTCGCGTAGAACGATTAATGGTGTTCAGGAACTGCTGCCACGACCTCTTCTTGCTCTCTCGTATAATCCGACGACACATTGCCCTCGCCACCCGAAAGGCTGCAAGGTTCGCTACAGTTGGCCGGCATTTGAACCTACGCAGAGCTGCCCGCCTAGCCCTGATTGCAGAGCGGCATTCGTCGCTCCACCAAGGGACAGGCTGCCGCTTCGGTTGTTCCGTGGACTGTGGGATGGACGCTTCACTGGCGCGGTGGATCACTTCAGTAATATGATCCACCCATTCCTGGACACTGACCCGATGTTCAAACTGGGCGAGTTGACTATACATTGCCCAGTTGGCTCTACCGAGCACCCATCGAGGCGGTTTTCTTTCCGGTTCCACTGCATGTGGCAGGTGAATCCGGATGAGGAAGTGATCGCTACCGTGTAAGTCATCAACCACTTCCCATGCAGCAGTGTGGGCGATGGATGGAGAGCAAAGCGATAGATCAATGGCAGAGAACGACCCAGTTGCAATGCAAAAATGTGTGCTTTGACATATATTTAGCAAATAGGCACTGGAAGACAGAAGAAGCCTCTCGATTGCTCTACCTCTGGGGCAAGTACTCACAGAGCCCCAAAGCATATTGTGTGCATTAAAATCACCACAGAGAATGAAGGGGTGGGGGAGCTGTGTAAGAAGATCACTGAGAGCTTCTTCGTCGAGCACATCATGCGTGGGCAGGTAAAGCGAACATACTGTTAGCATATGACGCACATGTACTGATATTGCAACTGCCTGTAAATTCGTCGTGAGGGAGAGAGGCGAGGAGTGGTAGTCGGTGTCGACGAAGATACCCACTCCTCCTCGAGCTCTCTCTCCACTCAAGTTGTCCTTTTTGTGGAGGACATAACCACGTAGCTCAGGGGTGTATGTTTCACTGAAATTTGTCTCTTGCAGACATACGCACATAGGTCTATCCTGAATCGATAGAAGTAGTTCCTCCACATGTGTCCTGAACCCTTGCAGGTTCCATTGTAATATGGGAGCCATCACGGTGGTTGTATTTTCTGCCTCTCTTTCCGCCGAGGTGGGGAGACTGCAGCGGGTGGAGGCTCAGTCTTGGGGCGAGATGATTGCCCCATATTCTCAGACTCCATCAGCTCTGGGGAAGAGTCTGATGAAGCGTCTAGTGGGACCACAGTAACATGATCCGAGGGTTTACCAGCCGATTTACTCTGTTGGTGCTGCTTGACGTGTGCTTTCCTTTGTTTAGGGGGCTTTGCTGGAACTGGAGCTGGGGCGTTTATGACCATGCTGGGCTTTGGAACAGCCTCAGTAATCGGAGACTCCTGGGGCTCTTCAATGTTAGCTAGTGTACCTTTCTCTGCTGTTCGAGGAGGGGCTACAGGCTCTGATACACGTGCTGCCTTGCAAGTGCACTGACATGTGCAGGTGTTCGTGCCAACACTAACAACCTCCGTCTGTGTAGATGCATCGACTTTAGGAGGCGGCTTCTGAACAATGAAAGCAAAAGACGTAACGAATGTGGGGATCTGCATGGCCTTAAAGATCTTTTTGGCTTCACTGTAGGGGATACGCTTTGTTGTTTTTATTTCTTGTATCTTACGTTCCTCTAGGAAGAGTCTACAGTCCCTACTCCAAACAGGGTGGCTTTCAGAACAGTTTATACATTTGACAGGCGACGAACGGGCAACTCCGTCATTGGCAGCCTTACTACAGTTGCCACACATCGCTTCTCCTTTACACCCTAGAGTTGTATGCCCAAAACGCTGGCACTTAAAACAGCGCATTGGGTTTGGGACATGCGACCGGACGTTTAGTCGAAAAAATCCTGCCTTGACGTGTTCTGGGAGTTTGGGGGTACTGAAAGTAAGAATGAAGGAGTCAGATTTCACCAGGTTCCCATCCACCCTTTTCATGATGTTCTGAACGTCAACAATTCCCTCCTGAGCCCACTCACTCTTTAATTCTTCTACAGGAATGTCAACGAGATCCCTACAGGTAACAACACCCTTACTGGAGTTCAGGGTGCTGTGAAGCTCTGTATCGATTGTGTATTCCCCCAAGCTTTTAGCTGTTTGAAGGTTAACTCCTTGCTGAGCAGGTGATGTTTCAACAAGCAGTGTCCCATTCCGTAAACGCTTCACTGATTTTAAAGTTCCAGCTATTCCTTCTAGACCCTTTTGGATATAGAATGGAGAAACCTTTTCTAAGGAACCCTCTTTCCTTTTTATTATTAAGAACACATTCTGGTTGTCAGTATGTGCTCTGTTACTCTGAACTGCTGTACGTTTGCTGACGCCTGAGTCAGGAGGACTGGCTAACCTAGCCCTCTTGTTGGATTGGGTGGTAGTGCCTACCAGCTGTCCACCCATCCCACTGGCCAGCGAAAAATTAGAAGGAGGAAAAGAGGAAGAATTCGTGGTATCCATGGTGGTCCCACGAGCAGCTAGGGAAACTTATGTCCATCCAGACAGAGCCCCGCATGCCTGGATAAGCCTTGTACAACTGAGGTGCGGCAGGTTCCCCAGAGGTTGCACGCTAGCGACTGTTCCACCTCAACAGCCACGCATCTTATCGGCGCGCAGCACACCTTAAGATTGAAGGTTTTTTTATAGAGGTATGTACCGTCCTCGCGATCCAGGCAATCAAGCCAAGATCCCCGGTCCCTACGACACACAACGTTCCACCGTTGCGCCAAACGGTGTTCGCTGAAGCATGCCCAGAGCTTACGGTATCAGCAGACTGTGGGCGCACACCAGTCCACTGCTCGGGGACCCCGGGTTCGCCAAGCCCGTACCCAGCAAATGAATGCTGAGTCTCCTGAGGGGCCGGCCGGCCGGGACCGATGACCTAAGCAGTTTGGTCCCTTAGGAATTCACACACATTTGAACATTTGTATTTCTTCCGTGATTTGCGCACCATCAACTTGGTCAGCTTTAAAATATTGCTTGCACGTTACGTCGACTTTCCCATTAGCTGCATGTCTCTTTCTTCTTTCTCATCATTAATACATTCAATAAGATTACCAGCGAGCAGTCGCAGCTGCGCACTAAAGCACTTGCCGCTATCACTTCACTTGCTTCTATTGCATCGTAACAAAAACACTACTCTCAAGTAGAAAGTGTCTGTAGCTTGTCACATGACCAAGTTAGTTCCCGCTACGGTCTGTACTGACCGTACCGATAGTAAAGCAGTATCAGCATTCCTTGAACTCACAAACAGAATAGGATGACACGGCGTGTGGTAGCTGTATGAGCGCAGACGGAGATATGAACGAAGTTTCACGAGTTCGGAGGGTGAGAAGCTGAGCGTAAGAATTAGGGCGGCGCCCCCAGCGTGGCTGTGGCGCCGCGACCCTCCGGTGCCAGGCCTGCAGGAACACCCCCCGCCACATGCTGTCCGCAAACAGCGAATGGCGCGAATATCTGCAATCGGCCTGGCGGGCGACGCCGGCCTTTGTGCGGCTGCCACACGCAGCCGCGGCGGCGCTAACGACGCGACCTGGCCCGGCCCTAATGACCCCAGTGACGTCACGGCCCTCGCCCCAGACTGGGATGCGACGCGACGCGACGCGGCGGGACGTGACGTGACGCCCTCCCGCGCCACTGACGCGCTAGTCCTGGCTAAGTTCGTTATGTGTCTACCAGAAAAATGAGGACGATGCGGAAAGTAAACGTTGAAACAAGGGCCAAATCGCAGTATGAGGCAAGACAGACGGGGGTTGAGGGGGAGGGGGTGTCAGTGTGCGGTCAATTCCAGTGGTGTCATTCGCATGGTTCCTTGACTGTATGAGTTTGAAAGTGGGGTTTAAACGTTAAGCGGCGTCTGCCGTGTTAGTATGTCTTTGTTGTGGGTGTCATCAGAGTTCACTATATGTGACAGTACGGAAACATTCCCAGTGTTACACATGAAACGTGATTGCAGTCACTTTGTTCTGTATCTATGTTTCAGTTGAGCGTAAGAAGAAAGAGTTAACTCTGTACTAAGAACGTATCCCAGCATTGTCGTCAGCTGTTGTCGTTGTTGTGGTCTTCAGTCCAGAGACTGGTTTGATGCAGCTCTCCATGCTACTCTATGCTGTGCAAGCTTCCTCATCTCCCAGTACCTACTGCAACCTACATCCTTCTAAATCTCTTTAGTGTATTCATCTCTTGGTTTCCCTCTACGATTTTTACCCTCCACGCTGCCCCCCAATGCTAAATTGTTGATCCATTGATGCCTCAGAACATGTCCTACCACCCGGTCCCTTCTTCTTGCCAAGTTGTGCCACAAACTCCTCTTCTCCCCAATTCTATTCAATACCTCCGCATTAGTTATGTGATCTATCCATCTAATCTTCAGCATTCTTCTGTAGCACCACATTTAGAAAGCTTCTATTCTCTTCTTGCCCAAACTACTTATCGTCCACGTTTCACTCCCATACGAATACTTTCAGAAACGACTTCCTTACACTTAAATCTATACTCGATGTTAACAAATTTCTCTTCTTCAGAAAAACTTTCCTTGCCATTGCCAGTCTACATTTTCTATCGTCTCTACCTCGACCGTCATCACTTATTTTGCTCCCCAAATAGCAAAACTTATTTACTACTTTAAGCGTCTAATTTCCTAATCTAATTCCTGCACCATCACCCGATTTAATTCGACTACATTCCATTATTCTCGTTTTGCTTTTGTTGATGTTCATATTATATACTCCTTTCAAGACACTGTCCATTCCGTTCAGCTGCTCTTCCAAGTCCTTTGCTGTCTTTGACAGAATTAGAATGTCATCAGCTAACCTCAAAGTTTTTATTTCTTCTCCATGGATCTTAATTCCTACTCCAAATTTTTCTTTTGTTTCCTCCACTGCCTGCTCAATATACAGATTGAATAACATCGGGGAGAGGCTACAACCCTGTCTCACTCTCTTCCCAACCACTGCTTCCCTTTCATGCCCGTCGACTCTTATAACTGCTTTCTGTACAAATTGTAAATAGTCTTTCGCTCCCTATATTTTACCCCTGCCACCTTCAGAATTTGAAAGAGAGTATTCCAGTCAACATTGTCAAAAGCTTTCTCTATGTCTACAAATGCTAGAAACGTAGGTTTCCCTTTCCTTAATCTATTTTCTAAGATAAGTCGTAAGGTCAGTATTGCCTCACGTGTTGCAACCTTCCATCATGAGCTAGGTGTGAAAATCTACTCACATGGCTTGGAGCGAAGAGTGCAAGAAAGACATAGAGCATACAGCGAAATGTATCTTCTTTGCTCTCTCTCTCTCTCTCTCTCTCTCTCTGTCTCTCTCTCTTTCCCTCTCTCTCTCTCTCTCTCTTCTTTACAGAGTGTGCGAAATTTTTGTAGATGACAGAGGACAATGTACTGAACGACATCACATCAGTATTTACTTCATCTGCAGACTAATAATATGACTAGTATGTTTTTAGGTTACAACACTCCTCCGACATCTAAGGTATGTTTTCTGCTGTTGCAGAGCAGTAACTTCTTACTCTTGTTATTCTGAGTGCTGTATGCCTAGGAAGCTGTGGTATGGGCTCCAGAGTACTGCAGTGCATGCAGATCCAATAATGGTTACTCAACACAGACACATAGTATTTCGATGCCGGTAGGTCTGGAGTCGATTGAGGTAAGTAGGCAACCTGTGACTTCTCCAGCGTTATCCTGAGACAGCGGCAGCTGGCGACAGTCCTGTCGGTTAGTCGACTGATTGGTTGATTAGGGTTTCAAGGACTAAACAGTTCGGTCATCAGACTCTCGATCTAGCGGTATTTCATCGAGAATTAGCGACATCCGCTAAGTATGTGTTCTGAGGATAAAAGTCCAAGGTGCTAAAGGCAATATGATGTAAGGGTTGAGAAGCATATGGGTTGAGTCAGTATGTAGTGCTGTTATATCTTAGGTAAGATGCTGTTGTTAATAAAAGGATCTTAAAAAACCTAATTCCTTTCAGCTTGTATCAGGCATAAGCGATGCGGATGATGCAGGGTAAGTTCGCGAAGACGAGGGTTCTCCCGGACTTTATTCAGTGGCGAGGAAAACCCCATCTCACATCCAGCCCAATGCTGTCGGTAACTGAATAGGCCACACGTCAACGAAAGACCCTAGGAGACGGGCTGGAGTGTCAGGCAATGGCACCCACTGGGCGGCCTTGGCTCTGTGTATCCTGTTCGAAACCTGGTACCGTCAAGATTAGCTGACAGCTAGTAGATCGGCACTTGCGTGTAACTGTTTTCCCGTTGACGCTGGAGTAGCTTAGCCGTACTTTCGAGAATCGATGACTGGCGGAGAGTCTTCGGCAATCGATTGCACGACACTGAATACATGCCGAGCGTGCAGTATTTATACTCTCTTTGGCCATATGTATTAAGACAGAAGATAGATTCCTGTCTTGTAGTCGGCTGTGGAAATACCAGCTTGTGCTACATCATGTAGCAAGACACTGAACCGCAAACGACAGAGCACCACATTGTAGAGTGCTGTACCACCACTATCGTCGTGGTCAACGGAAAAATTATGTTCGTGGCTGGCCTGCATATCCCTTGGCTGATGTCGAGGTCCTGACCCAAGCTCATGCCACAACACTACAGACCACGTACCATATTTTTTTTTACTAACTCCTTACTTGTACTCGTGAGACCTAGTAGTCTCCGCTACACGTATACTACTGAAAAAAGTATTGACTTTACTTGGGATTAGATCTAAATCATTATGAAAAAGAAGGAAGATACGAGTCCAGATGACGTTGAGGTCATCAGAGATGGAGCATTAGCTCGGTTTGGGAAAGAAGAGAAGAAGAAATCAACCATGTTCTTTTCAAACGAATCATTGCTGCATTTGCCTTTAGAAAATTAGAGAAGCTATGGAAGAGATAAAGCTGGATGGGCAGATGCGGATTAGAACTGCTGCCACACAGCACGAGAATCCAGTGCCTTACCACTATGCTACCTCTCACAGTTTCCAAATTGCCCGTGATATGAGATATCCTCGCAGACATACCTTTCAGTAACTTGGTCATCCTTGTCACCACCGTCGCTAAAGAGGAAATAAACATATTTAAACGGAAAATTGTTTCACTACTAACACCCAGAATAGATATTGTGTGGATCCCAGCCTGATGCAAGCCTTTCCATTTGATGCAAATTTTGGCGATGAGATTTTCGCTGCATCGAGGCGTTGCACCTACTAAGCCAGTAACCAATAACAGAGACATGTTTTGTCGTCATGGACTTCGCAGGAGACAACTCTTCGGACGACAGATAGATGGCTGCCATCCTCCTGACCACCAGGTGGCACCGAGCGAGGTGGCGCAGTGGTTAGACACTGGACTCGCTTTCGGGAGGACGACGGTTCAATCCCGCGTCCGGCCATCCTGATTTAGGTTTTCCGTGATTTCTCTAAATCACTCCAGGCAAATGCCGGGATGGTTCCTCTGAAAGGGCACGGCCGACTTCCTTCCACATCCTTCCCTAAACCGATGAGACCGATGACCACGCAGTCTGGTCTCCTTGCCCAAACAACCAACCAACCAACCAGGTGGCAACGCGAATGCCGCCAGAGGTCGCCGGCCTCTTGGACCTTTTCTCCTTTATGGATCTTGTGTATCCTGGCACTCTGGCAGTGTTTAAGCCAGTGCTACGCTGTACACCGACAGTTGGATCTAAGGATCTCTTTCGCCAGGCGCCGATTGCGGGAGCATTCCTACTATCAGGATCTCACCGTGGAGCTGTGACACTGCCGCTCTACACGCGGAGGAGCTGCTAGCTGTGGACCTATCCCATCCGTGGCCTCTGAACTGAAGAGATGTGGTCTCCAACCCCATGACCATCTACTGGACTTTGGCATATTTGACTTTGTTTTTCATCGGCAATAGAATGGACTTAAAACTTTTGGGCGTCCCTTTGGGACCTCTGGCGGCACTCGCGCTGCCACCTGGTGTCAGGCGGAGGGCAGCCATCTCTTGGGGTCTTAACATTTTCACGTCTCTTCTGGTCTTTGAGTGTGGCACGCCTAGTGAATCGGCATTTGATTTTGGAATTGTGACATTTTCAGGCCTTCAGCCATTAGACAGTATTATCGTTGTTTCAGTATTCAATAAATGATTTGTTTTCAATTAGCGTGTTCAAACTGACTTCCATCGGAGAAGGTTGTTTATGTATGTTACACAAAACGTTTTAGTCATTTTATTCCTGAGCACTTTTATTTATTCTGTCAGCTTCTCATTTAGCCTCTTGACGTTAAGTGCAGTCCATTCCATATCTTCACATCACAGAAAAGCTCAGGTGGTCACTGGGAATCAAATCCGGGACCTCCACATCAGCAGCCACAATACTCATCATTCAAGGGCGGAGGTGCTTAATACCCAAAAATGAAGAACGCTAAGCAAAATACAAGTATGCAGTTAATACAGCCAATTATATAGGACCGTCGCACTCACTACAGCGTCCGGATTCCTAGTTGAACTGTTCCTTTTTGATCCACTCATAAAGAGGTTGAAGTGGGCCAGGAGGACAAGGGACAAAAATATTGCCTTATTTCGAAAAGCACCATTGACAACTCGTAGTGTAGCTATATAAGGACAGGGCCATCGGCTTCGCGGTCGGCAGTAGAATATTGGCGAAGTGATAAAATTATCACTATTTGAAACCTGATGATGAATGTTTGATACTCGAAACCAGCGATCAATAATTTTTAACTTCCAGGTGAGAGTGTATACTATGTACTGTCAACGGTTTTTCTTTGCAGTGTTAGCCATGATAATGTATTACGTTTCCATAATTTTATCCACCGCCTGTATAGGCTTATACTTTGGTTAGTCTGTTGGACGAACCTTCCTGAAAACGGGAATGACTGCGCTTCCTTCCAATCACTAGGAACGCTTCGGTCTTTCGCCTAATCTGATCTGCATTAAAATACGTATCCAGTGACTGAACCACTGCATCACCTTCCATGACAAGAGAGAACTTGAGTTCGTGCCTGGCAAGAATTAACACTGTCCAAAACTGAAGCACTCCCGAAAGTTAAAGTTTTATTATAATCTCGTAGCATGATTTTGGTAATATGAGTCAATAATATCTTTCGACAAACGATGTAATAAACTGATAATGCTAACAATCCTGTCGAGGGAAGCTCCGCCACGGGGCATTATACCAGAGGTTGAAAATACCGCTACAGTTGTAAGGTGTCTTGCTATTTTCAGTACGACACCTGAAGATGGATGTATAAGAACCCGAAACCGGTAGTGTCCTAAAAAAAAAAACCTTAGAACTTTAGCGGTATTTTCAACCTCTGAAACTGTAAATGACATCTCAATCCGTCGTGCTTAATGAATTCCACCCATACAACTATAAAATAGCACTTATAATGCATCAACCCATAATCGTGAAGGAAAGGAGGAATCATCAACGGAGAGGAATCTCACAACTGCTGATCTAAAAACAATCTTGACATTTATAGCCATTTATCTATTAATAAGCAAGAAGAAAGTGATGAGCTAGAAGAAAATAGAAGTCGAAAAATATCAAAATATTTTATACGGTTCCACAGCTTTTCTCTACGCAAAAATTGCAACTAAAAGCGCGACTGTCAATCTGACTGATCGTATCGTATGCCAGAAGATATCTCAGATATTGAATAGAATTCGGCAGACTCCGATTTCTCTAGTGGTAACTGAGTTAATAAACGCAATGTTGGAGTGCAAGCTGTACTGTTAATTTGCACTGCCTTTCCCGCTGATCCAGTACTGCAGTGGTCGTCGTCGTCCGGAAATTAAGCGCTCCCTCATCGTTATCGTATTTCAGATCAAAAACTGAAATAATTCCGATAAACGCATAGTCGCTATACACAGTAACTATTAAAAAAAGGGAGCTATATTTAATGTGAGCGACTAGAAGAAGTGGAATGAAACAGCAGATAGTACGAATTTATTTCACTTGATGTAAGTACTGGACGGTGCAGATATCACTGGACTATCGTGTAGGCTGTAGGGAGTAAATGGCCACAGGCTCCTGTTGCAGCTGCGCCATGTCTCGTTGGAACACTCTTCCAGCTCAGTTATTCACGAAGGGTTTAAACAAGAGGACTCTTGGTGTCTTTGAAGTGCAACTTTTTTTTTTTTTTTTGTGGTTTTAGGGCGCACAACTTCAATGGTCATTAGCGCCCTGACTACGTTAAGAATGCACCGCGAGGCACAAGTTTAAAACAACAACTAAAGGGGAAAACACGATAAAAGACCGACTTACAGGCATAGGATTAAAAAACAGCATCATCAAATGTCCTTAGAGAGGTTTGTCAGGTGCAACTGTAGTGTCAGTCGTTGCAATCATAAACGGTGGTGACAAGGCGTGTGTAATGTATCAGATTAACATCGCCGAAATACCTGCGTTTAGCATTGCTCTCTCTCCTCCGTGATTCCAAGATTACTCGCGATGCTCATCTGTGGTATGCCTTTACGGCGTAGCCCTGCCGCTCTGGTAACACCGGTTCCCGTCAGATCACCGAAATTAAGCGCTGTCGGGCTAGGCTATCAGTTGGATGGGTGACCGTCCGGGTCTACCGAGCGCCGCTGGCAAGCGGGGTGCACTCAGTCATTGTGACGCCAATTGAGGAGCTGCTTGATTGAGAAGTAGCGGCTTCAGTACAGAGAGCCGATAATTGCCGGTAGAGCGGTGTGCTGACCTGTGTCCCACCACATGCGCATCCAGTGACGCCTATCGTCTGAGGATGGCACAGCAGTTGTTCGGTACCACAGGGCCGTCCAGTCCTGTTCGACAGAGTTTAGTTTACTTGTGTGGTGTGAAAAGTGGCAACTGTCTCCGAGTAAGGAAAAAATAGAGATAATCCACACGAGTGCTAAAATATATCCGTCAATTTCGGTTAAACGATAAATCACACAAATCTAAAGGCTGTCAGTTCGACTAAATACCTCAGAATTACAGCTACAAATAACTTAAATTGGAATGATCACACCGATAACGTTGTGTGGGAGGCAAACCAAAGACTGCGTTACATAGGCACAACACTTGCAAGATGAACAGGTCTACTAAAGAGACTGCGTACACTAAGCTTGCCCGTCCTCCGATGGAGTATTGCAGTGCAGTATGTGATCCTTAGCAGATAGTAACGACTAAGGACGTCGAAAAAGCCCAAAGAAGGGCAGCTATGTTGGTATTACCGTCAAATATGGGAGTGAGTGTCACGGGTATGATACGTTAATTGAGGTAGCGATCATTAAAACAAAGTAGTGAGTGAAAATAAAATGAACCACAAGACAATGGTTCTTAATGATTTCTTTATTGTCATCATCGGTTTCGCTGCATTAAAAAAGAATTCTCAGGTGAAAGCAGTGTCATATTAGCGCACACCAAACCGCACCCAACGTTCGCAGTAAGAAATGAAACCCCTGAAGATGTGAATTCGTCTAAATAAATGAAACGTGACATCGGGGGAAATAGTGAGGTGGCGCACCTGCGATGGTTGCAAGGGTATAAGCGCGTTTTCCGTTACGGCGAGATATTTGCAGAAATTTCCTTCACCAACTTTTCCCTCTGCATATGAAAATATTTAACTGTCGCCAAATTATATAGGGAAAAAGATAATCTTAATAAAAGAAGAGAAATCAGATCTCGCAAGAAAGGAGTTAATTGTTCAGTTTCCTCACGCGCTATTAGAGAGTGGAACGGTAGAAAATAGTCTGAAAGCTGTTCGAAGAACCATCAGCCGGACACTTCAATGTGAACTCCAGAGAAGTCGCGTAGATGTAGACGTAGATGGTAACGACAGTGCTTAAAATAATACGTGGCCAAGATTAAGCCGTCCTTGGCTCCGGGTTTCGGCTAGTGTTAATCTGCAACTATTAATTCAAAAATCCACTACTCTACGTTTGTGGCGTCGTTTTAATTGCCAGTTATCCAAAAAATTGTGAAATCCTAAGTTGGTAGTTCTTATTTGCCGACCAGTGGTGCAGCATGGCATGCAGTGTCACAAACAAATCGATAAAAGCGTATAAAAAAGACAAACAGCTGGTACTTTGTGTATTACATTGGCACATAACAGGTCGCCCTTGCCTAGCTATGGTTGTTAAACTTGTCAATTCAAGCACACATCTAAAGCAGAAGAAATGGTAAACAATTTTCTTCAAAGCATCATTGACCGGTTTTCTCCGAATGCTCTAACGTTCAATTTTAAAATGACTCATGTTCAGTTCTGCACATCTAAGGGTATTACACCAGTGATAAGTGTAACACATGGTTAGGAAATAATTAGGATGGAAACTTCAAAATTCTTGGGTGTCCGTATTGATGAGAACTTAAAATGAAAAAAGCACATTTTGGAACTCCCAAAACAACTTAGTTCAGCCACATTTGTTCTTAGAATATTTGTAAATATTGAGGAGAGGCAAGTCAATAAGTTTATGTATTGTCATATTGTCATTCAATAATTTCAGATGGAATAATGTTCTAAGGTAACTCATCCTTGAGAAAGGATGTCTTCTTCGCTCAGAGATGTTCTATAAATATGTTCACACCCACGATCATCTTGTAGACATCTGTTTAAGGAGTTGGACACTCTGACTGCTGCTTAACTGTATATTTATTCCCTCATGAAGTCTGACTGGGATACTAACCTGACTGCCGCCCCCCGTACGACCCGACAACCGCGAGTGATGATCCAGGGTACCATTTCTGTTCGTTTCAGGACCTGTATCGTTGTCATCCGCGGCGCCCTTAAAGCACAATAGTACGTCGATAGTTTTCTACGTTCCGTTTTGTTGTCCTAGTTGGAAATCCATACTGGACTTACATCACGGCGAGATTTTCTACTGTTCTACTGCTTGTCATCATGGTTACCGAATTCTACATTGACCAGAAAGGTCGCCGAGTTATTCCCCAATTGAGAACGTTTGGAGCATTATAGGTAGGGCCCTCAACCAGCTCGGGATTTTGACGATCCAACGCCCCAGGTGAACAGAATTAGACTCTATATCTCTCAGGAGGACATCCAACAACCCTGTCAATGAATGCCAAGCCGAATAATTTGTTTGCATAAGGGCCAGACGTGGAGCAACACGTTATTGACTTGCTCAGCTTGTGAAGTTCTTTCTCTGGAACAAATATCAAACTTTATCTGAAATTGTAAACATTTGTTTGTACATGCAAGTCGTATCTACCGATTCCCGTCCAATTCGCATAATTCCTTCGTCGTGCGCCGTTAGAGTTTACACGTGGTACTCTTACGGTACGATGGAATAATTGGCGCCGGCCGGAGTGGCCGAGCGCTTCTAGAAGCTACAGTCTGGAGCCGCGCGACCGCTACGGTCGCAGGTTCGAATCCTGCTTCGGGCATGGATGTGTGTGATGTCCTTAGGTTTAAGTAGTTTTAAGTTCTAGGGGACTGATGATCTTAGATGTTAAGTCCCATAGAGCTCAGAGCCATTTTTTGAAAAATTGGCCAACGAATCGCAATCATAACCACACATGAAAAATTTGATTATGAAAACTCAATCACGAGTACACAGTTGAATTTCGTAGCAAAAGTGACAATCGATAAGTAACCATTTGCAACTTGACTAGCAACTTGTTTCTGAAACTGGCTGTATCTCTGTTACCAACAAAAATTGGTGGTGGTGGTGGTTAGTGTTTAACGTCCCGTCGACAACGAGGTCATTAGACACGGAGCACAACCTCAGGTTAGGGAAGGATTGGGAAGGAAATCAGCCGTGCCCTTTCAAAGGAACCATCCCGGCATTTGCCTGAAACGATTTAGGGAAATCACGGAAAACCTAAATCAGGATGGCCGGAGACGGGATTGAACCGTCGTCCTCCCGAATGCGAGTCCAGTGTGCTAACCACTGAACAAAAATTGCACCACACAAGTTACACGGAACGTTTCATTCAAAGTAGCCTATATAGCACCTCGCAAAATATTTACTGTTCCTTCCGAAACACGCTTTGTATGCGGTAAAGGTAGATATTTGCAGGCCCGCAGGTGCAGAAAGTCACTAGCTGATAGTGTGACACGTGTCAGAGAGCCAGAGGAGATGTAATGCGAACAGCGAGCAGGGCCGAGGTCAGGTGTCCGGTGTCAGCCGGCGGCTGGTTTTGGCCGGGTTCTTTCTGACGCAGCCCTAAGTTGGAAATCAATACGCGCAAATCCTGTTAGGCGAGCCGCGCCAAACTTGACAGTGTTCCCAGGCAGCCGAGCCGGCCGCTGTACGCCAGTAAACTCTGCCGGCGGGCACTCGTCGGCAGACGTGTTGTTACGTGGTTCAGCGTAAAGTTGGCACTGCTGTGAGCGCCCAAAGAAGGGCTGGAGGACTCATCAGCGTATTCTAAGTTCCAATATGACACATCGACTTCCGTCCCCATCCTTCCCTAATCCGATGGGAGCGATGACCTCACTGTGCGGTACCTTCCTCCCAAATCAAACAAGCAATCAAAACTCAGCACGGGTTTAGAAAGCATCACTCGTGCGAAACTCAACTTCCCCTTTTCTCACACGATCTCTTGCGAACCGTGGATGATAGGCAACGGGCATGTTCCATATTCCTACACTACTGGCCATTAAAATTGCTACACCACGAAGATGACATGCTACAGACGCGAAATTTAGCCGACAAGAAGAAGATGCTGTGATATGCAAATGATTACCTTTTCAGAGCATTCTCACAAGGTTGGCGCCTGTGGTGACACCTACAACTTGCTGAAATGAGGAAAGTTTCCAACCGAATTCTCATACACAAATAGCAGTCGATCGGCGTTGCCTGGTGAATCGTTGTTGTGATGCCTTGTGTAAGGAGGAGAAATGCGTACCATCACGTTTCCGACTTTGATAAAGGCCAGATTGTAGCCTATCGCAATTGCGGTTAATTGTATCGCGACATTGCTGCTCGCGTTCGTCGAGATCCAATGACTGTTAGCAGAATATGGAATCGGTGGCTTCACGAGGGTGATACGGAACACCGTGCTGGATCCCAACGGCCTCGTATCACTAGCAGTCGAGACGACAGGCATCTTATCCTCATGGCTGTAACGGATCGTGCAGCCACGTCTCGATCCCTGAGTGAACAGATGGGGACGTTTGCAACGCAACAACCATATGCACGAACAGTTGGACGGCGTTTGCAGCAGCACGGACTATCAGCTCGGAGACCATGGCTGCGGTTACCCTTGACGCTGCATCGCAGACAGGAGCGCCTGCGATGATGCACTGAACAACGAACTTGGGTGCACGAATGGTAAAACGTCATTTTCTCGGATGAATCCAGATTCTGTTTACAGCATCATGATGGTCGCATCCGTGTTTGGCGACATCGCGGTGAACGCACATTGGAAGCGTGTATTCGTCATAGCCATACTGGCTTATCACCCGGCATGATGGTATGGGGTGCCATTCGTTACACGTCTCGGTCACCTCTTGTTCGCATTGACGGCACAATACGCCAGTCACTACTCTTGATGAACTGTGGTATCGTGTTGAAGCTGCATGGGCAGTTGTGCGTGTACACGCCATCCAAGCTCTGTTTGACTCAGTGCCCAGGCGTATCAAGGCCGTTATTACGGCCAGAGGTGGTTGTTTTGGGCACTGATTTCTCAAGATCTATGCACCCAAATTGCGTGAAAATGTAATCACATGTCGGTTCTAGTATAATATATTTGTCCAATGAATACCCGTTTATCATCTGCATTTCTTCTGGGTGTAGCAATTTTAATGGCCTGTAGTGTACTTTTCCGGGAAGCGTTTGACAAGGTGCCCCACTGCATACTGTTGAGGAGGTCCGATCGAACGGGATAGGTTCCCAGATATGTTGGTGGCTCGAAGGCTTCTTAAGTAATAATAACCATTATGTCATCGTAGCAACTATGCTTACTAAAATGAATAAATCAATCAAGAGGTCTGGGAGAGATTTTCCGCTAGAAAGAGCAGATAAGCAGTTGTTAGCTCCCCACGTAGACAATGAATTGACATCTTTTAGTTCTAGCATCATGGACGTAAAGGAATTATGGACAACGGACTGTACTGTACATCGTGCTCTAGACAAGTATATACGTAGTAAGTGGATCAAGAATGGAATAGACCCAGCGTGGATTAATAACGATATTCTGAATATACTGAGGGAGCAAAAGATATGGCACTCTTGATTCAGAAGACAACACGAAAATGACGACAGGCAACAGTTAGCAGAAATTACAGCCTAAAAAATATCTATGCGCGATGCACACAATAACTACCAGCGTCGTGGCTTAGCATAAGACATTGCCAAGAACCCGAGATAATTCCGGTCCTGCGTAAAATTGCTAAGGGTTCTATCCACTCACTCGTTGGCCAGTCTAGTGTGAAGGTAGACGATAACAAAAGCAAAGCAACAGTTCTCAACTACACGTTTAACGAATCGTTTACGAAGGAGAATCGTGCAAACACACCGTCTTTTGACCGTCACACGGACTCCTTTATGGAGGGCGTAATAATAAGCATCCCTGACGTAGAGACACAACTGAAAAATGGCTCTGAGCACTATGGGACTTAACTTCTGAGGTCATCAGTCCCCTAGAACTTAGAACTACTTAAACCTAACTAACCTAATGACATCACACACATCCATGCCCGAGGCAGGATTCGAACCTGCGACCGTAGCGGTCGCGCGGTTCCAGACTAAAGCGCCTAGAACCGCTCGGCCACACTGGCCGGCAGAAACAACTGAAGGAGTTAAAAGCAAAAACTCGACAGGTACGGATAGACCCCTATCCGATTTTACAAAGAGTATTCTACGGTACTGATCCCTTACTTGTCTTGCATTTATCGCTAATCTCACCCCCAGCGCAGAGATCCAAGCGACTGAAAGGAAGCGTAGGTCACTCCTGTATACAAGAGGATTCGAAGAATGCACCTGCTAAATTACAGACCAATATCGTTAACAAACGCTTTCTGCAGAATTCTTAAATTCGAATATAATAAATTCCCTTGACATGGAAACGCTTCTGTCCACGAATCAGTACGGTTTTGGAAGGCATCGCTCGCGTGAATCTCAACCAGCCCTTTTCTCACATTACATCCTGCGAACGGTAGATGAAGGGCGACAGGGATATCCTAGTTTTCCGTAAAGCGTCTGACACGATATTGCACTGCAGACTGTGAACGAAGGCACGACCATACGGAATAGACTCCCACACATGTGAGTGGCTCGGACACTTGTTAAGTAACACAATCCAGTACGTTGTCCTCGACGGCGAGTGTTCACCAAAGACAAGGGCATTGTCAGGAGGGCTCCAGGGACGTGTAATATTTGCCGCTGCTATTTTCTGTACAAGGTGGTCCATTAATCGTGACCGGGCCTAATATTTCACGAAATAAGCATCAAACGAGAAAACTACAAGAAACGAATCTCGTCTAGCTTGAAGGGGGAAACCAGATAGCGCTATGGTTGGCCCACAAGATGGCGCTGCCATAGGTAAAACGGATGTCAACTGCGTTCTTTTAAATAGGAACCCCCCTTTTTATTACATATTCGTGTAGTACGTAAAGAAATATGAATGTTTTAGTTGGACCACTTTTTTCGCTTTGTGATGGATGGCGCTGTAATAGTCACAAACGTATAAGTACGTGGTATCACGTAACATTCCGCCAGTGCGGAAGGTATTTGCTTCGTGATAGAATGCACCGTTTACCAATTGCGGAAAAGGTCGATATCGTGTTGATGTATGGCTATTGTGATCAAAATGCCCAACGGGCGTGTGCTATGTATGCTGCTCGGTATCCTGGACGACATCACCCAAGTGTCCGGACCGTTCGCCGGGTAGTTACGTTATTTAAGGAAACAGGAAGTGTTCAGCCACATGTGAAACGTCAACCACGACCTGCAACAAATGATGGTGCCCAAGTTCGTGTTTTTCCTGCTGTCGCGGCTAATCGGCACATCAGTAGCAGACAAATTGCGCGAGAATCGGAAATCTCAAAAACGTCGGTGTTGAGGATGCTACATCAACATCGATTGCACCCGTACCATATTTCTATGCACCAGGAATTGCATGGCGACGACTTTGAACGTCATGTACAGTTCTGCCACTGGGCACAAGAGAAATTACGGGACGATGACAGATTTTTTACACGCGTTCTATTTAGCGGCGAAGCGTCATTCACCAACAACGTTAACGTAGTCCGGCATAATATGCACTATTGAGCAACGGAAAATCCACGATGGCTGCGACAAGAGGAACATCAGCGACCTTGGCGGGTTAATGTATGGTGCGGCATTATGGGAGGAAGGATAATTGGCGCCCATTTTATCGATGGCAATCTAAATGGTGCAATGTATGCCGATTTCTTACGTAATGTTCTACCAATTTTGCTACAAGATGTTTCACTGCATGACAGAATGGCTATGTACTTCCAACACTATGGATGTCCGGCACATAGCTCGCATGCGGTTGAAGCAGTATTGAATAGCATATTTCATGACAGGTGGATCGATCGTCGAAGCACCATACCATAGCCAGCACGTTCACCGGATCTGACGCCCCGTATTTCTTTCTGTGGATATTTGCTATCGTGATCCACCGACAACGCCTGACAACATGCGTCAGCGCATTGTCAATGCATGTGCGGACATTACGGAAGGCGAACTACTCGCTGTTGAGAGGAATGTCGTTACACGTATTGCCAAATGCATTGATGTTGACGGACATCTCTTTGAGCATTTATTGCATTAATGTGGTATTTACAGGTAATCACGTTGTAACAACATGCGTTCTCAGAAATGATAAGTTCACAAAGGTACATGTATCACATTGGAACAACCAAAATAAAATGTTCTAACGTACCTACGTTCTGCGTTTTAATTTAAAAAACCTACCTGTTACCAACTGTTCGTCTAAAATTATGAGCCAATTGTTTGTTCAATTACTGAGCTATCTATCACAAAGTGAATAAAGCAGTTCAACTAAAATATACATATTTCTTTACGTACTACACGAATATGTAATAAAAAATGGGGGGTTCCTATTTTAAAAAAACGCAGTTGATATCAGTTTGACCTATGGCAGGGCCATCTAGCGGGCCAACCATAGCGCCACCTGACTTCCCCCTTCAAGCTAGACAAGTTTCGTCTTCGTAGTTTTTTCGCTTAACGCTTATTTCGTGAGATATTTGGCCCGGTCACGATCAATGGACCACCCTGTATAGATAAATGATCTGGCAGACAGGATGAGCAGCAATCTGCGGCAGTTTGCTAATGATGCTGTGGTTTACGGGAAGGTGTCGTCTTTAACTAACTGTAGTAGAATACAAGACGACCTAGACAAAATTCAAGTGGATTTAATGAATGGCAGATAATTTTAAATGTAGAAAAATATAAGTTAATGCAGATGAGTAGAAAAAACAAACCCGTAATATTCGAATACAGCATTAGTAGTGCGCTGTGTGATACAGTCGCGTCGATTAAATACCTAGTTGTAACTTTGCAAAACGATGTGAAATTTACCGAGCATGTAAGAATTGTAGCATCTTAGCCGAATGATCGCTTTCGGTTAATTGAGAGAATTTTAGGAACGTGTGGTACACCTGTAAAGGAGGCCGCATGTATGACACTATAGTTGGAGTCAAGAACGGTGGCGGTCGAGTTTCGGCTTGTTCTGCGCACCTACGTCACGCATTCTCTGGCGGCCAATGAGCATTTCGAAGTGTTTGGGGCACTCTGCTGTGAATGCTTACCTAATGCGCCTAATAAACATGATCGTAGCGAGTTGTTTAGTGAATTTCTATTCCATTTGTTGCGAGTTGTCATCGCTGATGGTGGTGGTGGTGGTGGTAAGTGATAAACTCAGTGTAAGCAAGCGAGAGACATCATTTGCAGGACATGCCTTTCTTCAAGTGGAAAGCACGCGCATGCGCGTACCGCAACTATCGCCTGGAACTTCCAACAATGCAGACCCCGTCCGTGCCTCGACATGCGCGAACCGCCCTCGTTCGTGGGTCCAACTATAGTGCGACCAGTCTTGAGTACTGCTTGAGTATTTACGAACCGCACCAGGTCGGATTGAAGGAAGACATCCAAGGAATTCACAGGCGAACTGCAAAATGTACTACCGGTAGTTTCGAACAAAACACGCAAGTTATGGAGACGCTTCCCGAACTCAGATGGGAATCCCTGGAGCGAAGGCGCCATTCATTTCGAGGAACGTTATTGGGGAAATTGAGAGAACCGGCATTTAAAGCCGACTTTAGAACGATCCTGTTGCCACCAATGTACATTTCGCCTAAGAGCTATGAAGATAAGAGAAATTAGGGCTCGCACGGAGGCATATAAACCGTTGTGTTTTTCTCTCTCCATATTATGACTGGAGTAGCAAATCGAATGAGTAGTAGTGGTATAAGGTACTATCTGCCATACAATGTATGGTGGCTTGCGGAGTACGTATGTAGATGCAAATGTAAAAGATTACTTAGTCCTGAGTAGTAAACAGTCATTGATCGATGACAATGTGTCGGACACCATATCTCCCTACACGACGTCATCGGCTGAATTACCTCTAGACAGTGATCAATTGTGTCACCAAGACGACCTTAAAGAGAAGATAAGTAGAAACAGAAATTGTCCCGACTTCTGCCTTCCTACCAATCTGACCGCATCAGATGTCCGAAAACAACGGTCTCCGGGAAAGCGCATTAAGCCGGCCGCGGTGGTCTAGCGGTTCTAGGCGCGCAGTCCGGAACCGCGCGACTGCTACGGTCGCAGGTTCGAATCCTGCCTCGGGCATGGATGTGTGTGATGTCCTTAGGTTAGTTAGGTTTAAGTAGTTCTAAGTTCTAGGGGACTGATGACCACAGTAGTTCAGTCCCATAGTGCTCAGAGCCATTTGAACCATTTAGCCAAAGCGCATTAAACGGCGCCAAACGCCATCCGATGATTGCCTGCTTCGGATGTGTGACCCGGACGAAGATGCGGCGTCGGATGACACACAGGACTCTATTACCACAACCCGCCCGTCCCGTCACGATGCTACGGCGAGTACAGTTCCTGAACCTCAGACTGACAACACCACTTCTGCTACGGAACATGCGCGCGAGCACTCTAATGACAGCAGTAATCAACAGTTACAAATTGCTTCATCTGATTCTTGGGCGGATGATGTCGAGGATGAGCCACAGCGCCCGGAGGATGTCGAGGGGAGAGTTGCTCCCTCGGCTGTAACCAGAGCCGACCAGCCACAGTAACTACGGCTGTATCGTCAGCCTCTGTGGGGCCGCCCCTGCCGCCCAAACCTGGCCTCCAAAGCAACCTAGTTGCCGACCTGTATGGCCAAACATACCATCTGGCAACGATTAACATCAATAACATACGTGCCCGACATAACCTAGCCATGCTACAGGATCTGCTAAATGCAGCAGGCATAGACATTGCGCTCCTTCAAGAGGTGTATGTCTAAGACTTTCGGGAACCCTATGGCTACAACACTTGGGTCTCACATGCGTCAGCCAATGGCAGTGGTGTGGCGATCCTCCTCCGTGAAGGTACACCCGCAGAAGACGTCTAGTATCTCCCTGACGCCAGAGGCAGGGCTTTTACTATCCAAGGAGTCAAACTTTTAACATCTATGCGCCGTCAGGTTCTGGTCGGCGTCGCGAACGTTCCACCTTTTTCGCTCATACAGTCACACCCCTATTTCTGGGCCGTCAGGACGCCTTGGTATTAGGATGGGACTTCAACTGTAGCCAAACACCTAGGGATCCATTACCACACCATTCTCCCTGTACAGAACTTGCAACAATCTTAAAACGGTGGACTCGTGGGAACATGTTTGCGGCGATCGTCCCGGATTTACGAACTACACCAGCCATTCCTCCATCCGTATCGACCGGATTTACATCTCACGCTCCATAGCCGCGGGGACGAGAGTTGCCGAAGTTTGGCCCACAGCGTTTTCTGACCACGAGGCCTATATCTGCGCCGTTACCCTCGGCCGCCAGAAGGTATGGCACAGCCGTGGTCCTTGGAAGTTGAACGTCGCCCACCAAGCCTCTCAGGAATGTCGGCGACTTATACAGAACACGTGGGATTCCTGTAGTCGCCAGCGTGGCACTTACCGGTCTACGCTGTCATGGTTGCTACTCTGTGCCAAACCAACCCTTTTGAAGACACTGATAGGCTACAGTCGAGATGTAGCAGCATGGAAGAGACATACCATGGACTTTCATTACAGCATCTTAAGGGGATGTACAACATTGCCGAACTAAATCTGCCAGGCAGGTGATGGTGAACCGTGTCAAGGCACAGATCCTCAGATTTGCACGTTGCCACCTTGAGGGTGCGATCGTAAGACAGATTGGCCCAAGAGGAACCGTCTATGTACCACGTCACTGCAGAACGACGGCGCCGCGCAGGACACTGATCCAAGTTATCACGACGGAAGCCGGCCGACGTCTCGATACCCAGCGCGGTAGAGGTAACGTCCTTCATGCTCACTACACTAGGCTGTACTCGCAACACCGACATCCCCCAGAGGTGGGATCTCTCCGACCGCGGCAGCGGATTTGACTGCAGATGTAACGGAGGAGGAAATCATTGAAGAGGTCTATCCGACGAAAGCGTCGCACCGCTACGAATCAGTGACACAATCCGCTGTCTTGGCATTGATTTCACATCTGACATAAAGCGCTCGACAGCCGATAACTACCGGCGTTTATTGAATTAGATGAGAGCAGGAATAAGTGACCAACGTCTTAGAAATCTAGACCTCCTGCAACGGACGTGATATGCTAACGTCTATTTGGCGTCACGGATCCCCCAATTTGGACAGATACTCCCGATACCACCTTCTCTGGCTCACCGCATGATGGCGGTTTTCGGATCCTTTGTTAGTACGGGCATGTTATTTAAGATTAGTTACTATTTCCTAACCCTCCCGAGGAGCAGAGGGGGTTTAGACCTTTGTCATGTTCAGAACAGAGCCAAGGCCCAGTTCGTCAGCTGTCACCTGCACCTGTGGCGATGAAGCCCGACGTGCCTCACAAGTCTATTACTGGAGGCCTTACGACCCACCTCACTCACACCCCCTGTGATGATATCGGACAACCCAGCACCTTTCTGCTACGTTAGCCAATTCTTCCTTAAATTAAGCTACATCCGCACCGCACCACTACCCACGCGCTTGATGATGACGAGGGCGATGTATACTGCCATGCAAATGAACAGGACGCCTAATGCGATTGAAAGCAGACACCCCACTACACAGTGGCGTGCTGTGTAGCAGGCAGTGCTTGCAATCACCCTTGATACTGACGTGCAGCCTGCATGGTACGTAACTGTTAATGGGAAACAGTTGTGCCAGTCCCGCCTACATCACATCCACGTCGCCGACTCACCCTTGTGTGCTGCATGCCAAGTGACTGACACGGATGAACATCGTTTCGAATGCGTGTCGGCAATGGACGTTTTTTATTTGGTGCGTCAGATATTGGCTTTTCTCACACGCTACTCCCGACACGATAACTACGCGATTACTTCTTTTCCCAGATGGGGTGTATTTCCCAAGAGCAAAAACGAACTCTGTGGCGTGGATTAGCAGCCACGTTGCTGACTACCTATCCGGCAATCGCGAAATACAGTACCAGATTTTTGGTATTACCTCAACGAACAACATTGTGCGATCGTCAAGCACCCTAAGTACAGACAATATTTTTCTAACTTTTTTGAAGCGCATTGCATAACCCGCCTCGCAGCTGGATTATCCACGACATGAGAAGATAACCTTCGTACCTCTTTCCGGTTTCTTTTATTAACGAGATTGAACAAACAACGGAAAGAACACAGCGACGAGACGACAGTCATCGGAAAATCCCAACGGCTGTAGCATGGAGCATCCTCATGTCGTAAGCGGACGACTTTTATTATTCTCGCTACGTCGCCGGAGAGGACCGGCATTCCTTTGTTCGTTTGTGTAAAAAAAATACAAAACAAAAAAATTTAAAAAAAATTGGTATAGCACTTGCTCGCGAAAAAAGGCAAAGCTCTGGATTTCGAGTCCCTGTCCGGCACAAAGTTTTAATCTTGCAGGAAGTTTCATATCAGCGCACACTTTGCTGCAGAGTGAAAATCTCATTCTAGAAAAATTAATATTTCCAGGCAAATCACAGTGATAACAAGTTTTATTTGGACGGAACTGTGGTGAAGTAAGAAATGGTACTGCCTTTTGCTATGCTTGTTGAGCTGCAAATCGAACATACTTCAAGCAATTCATAAAATGCGCTGATGCAAACTGAGACTGCACAAATGTTTGAATTTTAAGAATAAAAAATTTCAGGACATGTTTTGACATGAAGGCCTGACCATTCCCTTGTAATTTCGGAACAGGCTAACAGCGCTATCCTGGAAGTAAGTAAGTAAGTGTGTTTAGAATACAGAGGTGTACATGTGGATTACACGATGAACCAGGACAACTAAGGAGAGAAGGTACCAGTCTTTTCCTAGCTTCATGATAAATTAAATGTTCTTTTACCGGGTGATCAAAAAGTCAGTATAAATTTTAAAACTGAATAAATCACGGAATAATGTAGATAGAGAGGCTCAAATTGACACACATGCTTGGAATGACGTGGGGTTTTATTAGAACCAAAATAATACAAAAGTTCGAAAAATGTCCGACAGATGGCGCTTCAACTGATCAGAATAGCAATAATTACCATAACAAAGTAAGACAAAGCAAAGATGGTGTTCTTTACAGGAAATGCTCAATATGTCCACCATCATTCCTCAACAATACCTGTAGTCGAGGAATAATGTTGTGGACAGCACTGTAAAGCATGTCCGGAGTTATGGTGAGGCATTGGCGTCGATGTTGTCTTTTAGCATCCCTAGAGATGTCGGTCGATCACGATACACTTGCGTCTTCAGGTAACACCAAAGCCAATAATCGCACGGACTGAGGTCTGGGGACCTGGGAGGCCAAGCATGACGAAAGTGGCGGCTGAGCACACGATCATCACCAAACGACGCGTGCAAATCTTTCACGCGTCTAGCAATATGAGGTGGTTACAATAAAACCCCATGTCATTCCAAGCATGTGTGTCAATTTTTACCTATCTATCTACATTATTCCGTGGTTTATTAAGTTTTCAAATTTATACTGACTTTTTGATCACCAGGTATATAAATGTACTGTGTCTGTCCTTTTGGACATGTCCGAGAGAACAGACATCATGTGTTCATACATCTGGTTCGCCTTAATGGGCCATGACTCAACCTCTTTAGTGCTGATGCACAATTACGTTCAACTTCCTGCCGCAATTTCAAAGCAACGAGCATGGAGGACATGGATGGAAACTGTAGATACGTGGCGCTCGGTGGCAATGTGGGTCGGCCGAGGAGTGTACCGATATAGTCCACGCAATTGCGATAAACACTGTGCCCGGGTGACGCAGTGGTTAACGCAGCTGCCCAGTAAGCAGGAGATCCTGGGTTCGAATCCTGGTCCGACACGCTTTCACTCGTCGCCCCAAGATTCCGCATAAAGTCCCGATCCAGCCGACATCAATAATTCCTGCCCTTTCCTTTCCCTTCTCCACTTTTCACGTTCAACTTACGTAACTAGATGATCCTATGATTAGCGTTCAGGTGGTCCAAGCATCGGTCAAGTTTCTCTTCGTCACGGAGTAACACTACAATAGTGTCACGCACATACCTCCAAAATGTGACATGCTTTAATAAACACAGAGTAATTTTTGGCACAGAATGGAACCAGCATGCGGCGCGCGTGCTTGTTGGAGGCAGAGCGGCGCCAGAGAATTACCTGGCCGCTCGGCAGCCGGGGCAGGTGGCCAGCGAGGCCGGCGCCGCGGTATTATTATCTGCTGGTGCTGGCTGGTGGCACACACGCCATTGAGTCGGGCGCGCGTTAGAGGCGATAAGGCGCCGGCCGGCCAACTTGCGGCCGCGCTGTCTTCGCCGCCAGAATATGTGGCCAAACTTGGCAGCCTCCAGGCTGGAGCCTGGAGCCTCCAGACCACCCCATAAATACCGCGCAGACCCGCCCCCGGCGCAGTTACCCTCGCCCGGCGAGTTTCGCTCTCGCTCTCGCCGCTGTTTCTCCCTCTCTCTGCTTTCCATTCAGTGCCCGTTATGCCTCGTCAACACCAGCTTTTTATTCGCATGCTGAACCGTGTTAGAGGACAAGGCCAGCTTTTTTATTACTGGCGTTACTTAGCGCACCACATATTTCACGTTCTGACTCACATCTCCGCAGGGGAAACGTGAAAGCACCACTAGCTCTCCAGTCGTAAACATTGTCGTCCTGTGCCATACCTGCAATGTATGCGGGCAACATACCAATGTTATGCCACTACCAGGCAATTCTTGCGGCAGTACAAGGGCGCGAAAGCAGCAGTATTATTCTGAGGTCTGATTACCGCGGTACAAAAGGTGCAAAGCACTGCTTACGTTCAGCAGGAAAAACTGGATGGATGGAATAATTTCTGCTGCGAGCGACAGGTGTATATTCAGTATAAGGGTACTTCCACACGCTCTTCTCCAAGGTTGGTGCGTCATTTCACCCCATTTCTAACACCACCCACAAAGAATCTGTTTTGTTATCTATCATTGTTGTGAGTTCTCACAGCAAATATTTCTTATATAATACAGACCTTCAGCTGCAGACATCGCAGTTCATTTTGCGTAAAAATTTCGATACTGAGAGATTTTAGCTTGCAAATTATTTTGACGTGAAGCAGACAGACTAAAAATATCTTAACCCGATCATCAAAATATAGTTGCCTCCTGTTTATAAGAAAGACACAAAACCAAGTGCAAAAACAAATTATAGCGCAAAAGCTGTAATGTCTCCCTCATGCACGATGTTAAACATGTTCTGAGCTTGAACTTAATGGTGCACTTATGGTAAGAAAGAAAGCTTTCAGCCAAAAACCAGCACCGATTTAGACGCCTTCAGTACAGATAAACGTCTACCACAAATTCCAAGCCGGCCGGAGTGGCCGAGCGGTTCTAGGCGCTTCAGTCTGGAACCGCGCGACCGCTACGGTCTCAGGTTCCAATCCTGCCTCAGGCATGGATGTGTGTGATGTCCTTAGGTTAGTTAGGTTTAAGTAGTTCTAAGTCTAGGTGACTGATGACCCCAGATGTTAAGTCCCATAGTGCTTAGAGCCATTTGAACCATTTTGAGCAAATTCCAAATACATCACAAATTATGGACACAGGCATCCTGATTCTACATTTATAGATTTCCGACAGGAATTCGACGTTGTGCGATGCTGGCGACTAATAACAAAGATATAATCACACCTGGCGATATTCACTAATATGTGTCTGCTATGATGTGTTTCTGATTGACAGAACCCAGTAAATTATCGTGGATGCCGTTTCGGGAACTCCCGAAGGAAACTTAAAAGGTCAACTTAAAACTTGATCCATGGACAGGAAAGGATTATCGTTGAGGAAGTATTGGGATGTAAAATGTGGAGTTTGGGTAGCCTTTCACAGATTGCCTTTGAATGTGAAGCATTAAGTGAAGTAGAAAGATGAAAAATTCGATAGTTTTAACACCAGAGCAACAGTGGTACATCGCTTGAAGCAGGCGCGTTGATTAAATATCTGAACTTAGCTTTCTGAAACGAAGAGTAATGATAAGAACAACTAGAATGTATTTCAAGGAGTAGCAAATGGAGGAGCCTCCCTTACATCAGTCTCCTGCTAAAGCTTATAACGAAACACGGAAATCCGAAAAATTAAATTTTACACGTAAATGTGTATCGTACTCCGGTACAGCCGCTCGGCTGGAGCGCAAACTGACTCACGGTTTCTTTATTAGATCTTGCATCGAATACGCTGGGTAATTAGCATCTTGCCAAGCTCACTTTTATAGACAACGTCTCACGTAGTGAAGAGTCTCTTTTGGCTGGAAACAACACAGGTTATTCCTATTCATAAAGAGGGTAAGGATGCACAGAATAGCGCCCAGTTTTCTTAACGACAGTCTTTAGCAGGGTCACTGGGCGCGCTCTAAACTCAAATGTTATGCGTTGCTGGAGTAAACGAACTTTTCCAAATAACCTCTTCCTCCTCATTCTCCTGTGATTTTTGAAAACTATATTAGCTATTAGTAGCTGAAATTTATTGAAGAACTCAATTAGTCGTTCTCCTCCCTCAATCTTACTACCAAGGTCACATTCTTGTGTAACTGTTTCTTCTATTCCTTTCCTTACCACCGCGCCCCAGTCCCCCATGATAACTAGATTGTTATATCGTTTTACATAATGAATTACCCGTTCAGCAGCCTCATATAATTTCCCTATCTTCTCACATTATGCATGTGACGTCGACATGTATACCCAACTATTATCGGCATTGATTTGCTGTTGATACTGATGAGAACAGTTTTATCACTGAACTGTCCCAGTAACTCACTCTCCGCCCTACTTCCCTATTCATAACGAACCCTACACGCGTTACACCATTTTCTGCTGCTGATGATATTACCCTATATTCGTCTGACCAGAAATTCGTATCTTCTTCCCATTTCACTTCAGTGACCCTCGATACATCCAGATTTAGCCGTAGCACTTCCCTTTTCAGTTCTTATAGCTTCGCAACCGCGATCAAAATTCTTACAATCAACGCTCTGACTCGTAGTATGTTAACCTTTTGTGGGTTACTCAATATTTTTCATGGTTACTTCGCACTTGGCAGTTCGCTTCCGGAGACCTGAGTAGAAGACTAATTTGGAATCTTTTGCCTACGGAGAGATCATCATAACTCCTTTCTGTTACAAGCGCACAAGCGGGTACACATTGTGTGTGTTTAATGCAACGGTTCCATTGCCTTCTGCATCCTCATGCCCACAATTCCTGTTCTCCCCAAGGCCCACCATCCTGAAACTCTGTCCGCTCCTCCGCCCTTTGACGAGACCGTTGATAGAACGAGGGTGACACCTTATACCGGGAGCCTTCGGCCACAGTTTCTGAAGATTTTTGCTCAAAATTTAAAAAGCAGTTGAGTTTGAACACGGGACCGAGATTGTTTTCATTACTAGACAAAGATGCCATCCCTAGGACACAAACTCGAACGTACTCCAATTGAAGCGCGGGATTAACAGAGGCGCCTATAATGTCATATGTTTTAAGCATAGTATCGTTAAATCGCTAAAGTTGGTGGCGAGACGATTCAAAATACTGAAAATATGTCATATTAATAATTAGCTGCTTGTTCTAAGTTTATGTCTTACAATTAATTGTTGATATGACATAATTATAATTTCTAATAGATGCGGAGCACCAAATATACAAGACATGCAAAATATTAGTTTCTCAAATTCCAGCAACGTTTACCTTTCCAGTACTAGGGAGACAAAAGCCTAGTAAATATTGCCGGGCACACCGCTCTAGGATCCAGCGTACTAGCTGCACTGGCACAGACACAATAAAACTGATCCAGTTTATTTACTTATAAGTCAGCAGAAACAGTAATTTCAAAATATGTTTCATTCCGGTATTGTAAGCATCTTTTAGACTCATGTTACTTAACGAAAAATAAATTTTCTGATAAAATGCCATCTTGAGATATAAAATGTGCCTACATAGCTTCACAATTTTTAAAAGTACCAATTTTTATGGTATATAGATAGAGAATATGAGTTTCAAGAAACCGCGATGGTACGCTCGACTTGTTGAACATTACATATATATATGAATCCACTGAAATTTCGTAGGCGAATGTGTGATACGTATTTTCCCGTAATTGCAAGATTTATTATATTCACACACAAAATGCTTCAGAATAACCGTGATAAACAATCCGGATAACTATTTTCCAGAATAAAAGTACCCTGATATAATTACCTTGTAAAACATCTCGACATCATATACACATATATGACTGTGAGAATTTTGGCCGGCCGGTGTGGCCGTGCGGTTCTAAGCGCGTCAGTTTGGAACCGTGTGACCGCTACGGTCGCAGGTTCGAATCCTGCCTCGGGCATGGATGTGTGTGATGTCCTTAGGTTAGTTAGGTTTAAGTAGTTCTAAGTTCTAGGGGACTGATGACCTCAGTAGTTAAGTCCCATAGTGCTCAGAGCCATTTGAACCATTTGAGAATTTAGGTTGTGCGTCCGCAGAAAGGTGCAACCGATTTAACGAATGAGTTCGGAGTTCTGCGGATTGGCAGAAGTCAGATGTTTGTCGACAGCTTACCTACTCACTGTTATCGCCGTTAACTGCTCTTACTGTATTTCTCGGTTTTCTTAACATTTTGCAGACTGGAGGCAGACACATTCATGTCGCTGGTCAGGCGCTTCGGCTCAAACTGATGCTAAGCAACGGCGTCGGCCGCCGCAAGGACTCGTGTATTGTTGAGAACGTCGTGGTTTGTTGTTTCGTCTTAGACGGAATTACTCACAGCAAAATTAAGGACAATATCCAACGATAACAACATGGCATACTTAGAATGGGGCACCTCTGACAATGGTCCAGGACCCCAGAGGACAAACAGGACGAAGAAAAAAATAAAATAAGCAAAAATTAAAATGCACAGGAAAATGGAAAAAATTATTAAAGGCTATCATTCTAGCGGATTCCTTAGTTGTGTAATGCACGAACCTTCTGGGTGTCCTACCGAGGTATATATGTGAATAATTTACTTTCTTCATCCAGGTCAATGGTCAGTCTCCGTTATGACACGAACATCAGTTTACTGAATCTATAGAACGAAGGGAAGAAGTGTGCAAATGTTGCGGCTAAGCTAAGGAGGAGCATCCACCAAAACTGGCATGTACAATGGCGAGCAAATAAGAATCAAATCAACGTTTGAATTTAGTTCTTAAAGGTATTGTAGGGACTAATCAATTAACAATTCTATATTTCGAGAGCATTGCTAGCATCTACAATTTTTTTTCTTTTTTGTTTTTGCCTTCGGCATGCTACGGTCTAAAATTTAAAAAATTTGTTCCTAAGTTCTTCCAAGCTGACGCTAATGGCACTAAACTCGAGACGTTTGGTTGGCAAATGCGTAGCGATCGCTGTACTTAAAGAGAGATTCGCTGGTGCTCGTAAGGCTCTTACAAGCTGAAGTCTTACGAGAAAGAGATGTGATGGGCGAAGTGTCGCAGTAGGTCTTAACCCATAATTGATTACCACAGCTTTTTTTTCAGTGTAAAGTGTTAGAAATAGTCAATACAGCGTTCAAAGTTCTGAAATCGGAATATGGACGTTGCTTCTGCATATGACCTCATACGAATGGTGCTGTCGTTAAAGACTGTTCGACATACTACTTGACGAAACTTTCAGCATCTGTAAGAGGTGAAGCATCTAGTGTAAATTCTCTAACAAACGATTAAAAACAGTAAAGAAAGCTGACAGACCCCGTAACTAGATTTAGAGTGACACTTTATTTGCCCAAAGGCTGAGAACAATTCTTTGCAACTAAATACCTGGTTTTAAGTAATGAAGTAAGCTACAGAAATATACGGAGTAATCAGTATCCACATCTATGCTTCGCAAGCCGCCTTGCGGTGTCTGGCAGATAGTACTTTGTGTATCAGCGTCACTTTCCCCTTTTCCTGTTCCAGTCGCGGATAGTTCGCAGGAAGAACGATTGCTAATTACCCTTTCTGTAGGTTCGAAGCTCCCTGATTGTTTCACCATGGACCTTTCCCGCGATATAAGCTGTACGAATCAATGTAGTGACTGACTCTTCTAGGAACGTAGTGAACTTAAGCAATAAACCACACCACGATACAGAACGCCCCTCTTGCAGCGTCTGCCACTACAGTTGGCTGAACGTCTCCGACGCTTTCACGCTTACAAAAATGAACCTATAACGAAACGTACTGCACTTCTTTGGATTTTCTCTATTTCTTTTCTCACATCGGATACAGATCCCAGACTGATGAGCGATAATCAAGTATTGGTCTAGTGAGTGTTTGTTGATGGACTTAATATACCCAGAAAAAAATCCTGTATCTTACATCATTTTCGAATTAATTAACACTGAAGTCATCCAGTCAGGTCGTTGCTTGCGCAATTTGAAGCAACCTACTAGACATAGTGTCGTTTATTCTCATACCATAGATGACTGCGCACGGCACTGCTCAACCGTTATCTCATGTTAAATCCTTTCTACCGTTCCATGTCTAATTTTGGTTAGGAAAGCAAACAAACAACCTGTTTGGCGACTCTGTCTCTGGCAGAGCTCTTGAATTTGCGTGCGCAACGATCTGGGGCTAACATCAATGCGAATTAAATCGGAAATGACGCAACGTATCGAATTGTTTTTTTTTTTCATAATTATTTCTTAGCACAAGCTATACTGCAAAATCCTTACAAGCTGTTTAGACTCTTTCTGACCACCCTGTGTACTAGCAATGCTTTATATTAGTTTCTGTTGAGGGACATGTGCACTAAGCGTCGTTCCTCTACTGGTTTTCCAGCAGTTCGCTACAGTTTTCTAGCGCTGCTAGTTTTCTCTGTGCACCGTCATCGACGGAAAGCGTCGTGGAACTTTCGACGTTACCTACTACGTCTTTACATACATACCGCCTGTGAGCCAGCGGCAATTGTATCTAGAATGAAGCACTCAAATTTTCCATCGACATACCCTTATGATATTTCTGTGAAATATCATATTATGTTGAATTATAATACAGGGTGGCGCAGATGGATCGGGTGGTTTTGAAGTGGACTGTACGTCTGGAGGGGGGGAGCCAGGTGTTCGGCGACTTCGTCCTGTGGTGGGGGGGGGACGGGAAGTTTCAGTTGCAGGCTGGCAGTCAGTCGCGATGGCTACGTGGTCCGTTGAGCATCGTGTTTTCGCAGTGGAAGAGTTCATACGCAATAACGAGTCAATTGTTGCTGTGACGCGTGCCTTTCGCCGGCGTTTCAACATCCCACCTCGCGGTAGTGTTCCTAAGCGAGATACGATACTGAGTTGGGTGCGTAATTTCCGCACTACTGGTTCATGTGCTCCAAAATGGACGCCTAGACCGCCAACAATAACAACGCCTGAGAACGTGGAGCGTGTGAGACGCGATGTCACTGCGAGCCCACGTCGATCAACGAGACGTCGTGCTCAAGCTCTTGGAATGTCACGTCGGAGCCTTCAAAGGATTCTTAACGAAGAACTGAAATTCCACCCCTATAAAATCCTGTTGGTACAGAAGATTCTCCCAACAGACCATCTTCAAAGGCTTCAGTTTAGCCAACAGATGTTGGAGTTATTGGAAGATGTAAACCTGATTATCATGATGTCTGACGAGGCTCACTTTCACATTAACGGATACGTAAACAAGCAAAATTGCCGTTACTGGGCCGACACTAACCCAAGAGATCTACACCAACGGCCTCTCCATAGCGACAAAGTGACGGTTTGGTGTGGGGTTTCTAAGGTAGGGATAATTGGTCCTTACTTTTTTGAAAATGAAAGGGAGCAGGCGGTTACTGTTAATTCGCAGCGTTATGTGAACATGATTGAAGATTTTCTTCTCCCACAACTTGAAGAGAACAATTACGACATGGGCAATATGTGGTTCCAACAAGACGGGGCAACTGCACATACCGCTAGGATATCAATGCAAGCTGTACGCGCTCTGTTCCCTGGCCGTTTGATTTCCCGTAATGGAGATGTCCATTGGCCCCCTCGCTCGCCGGACCTCACGGTATGTGACTTTTTCTTATGGGGCTATTTAAAAGCAAGGGTCTACATGAACAAACCCCGGACCATTCAGGAGTTGAAGGCAGCAATTCACACCGAAATCACATCAATTCCTGGTGATGTGCTTGAGCGGGCAATGCGGAACGTTAAGGACCGACTCCAAGAATGCGTCGCTCGAGAAGGAGGGCATTTGATGGATGTAATTTTTAAAAACTAACATTACTATTTTTTTGTTAATAAACTTCCATTGTAACTACACGTTTTGCACTTTATTTCAATCCAATACCTTTACAATTGACAGTTTGACAAGTATTTTAAAACCACCCGATCCATCTGCGCCACCCTGTATTTGGCAGAACTCACGTCAACATGCAGTACATCTTGCAAGAACGTGCTTGAAATACTGACAGAGACCTGTCTTCGTTGCATAAATTGCAACTATTCTTCGGCCAGCTACGAATCCATCTCGTAGAAAGCAGCATTTAAAATAATGCAAATAAGCGCGCACGGGGGTCAACAATTAGTGATTCTGCCCACGTCACGTCTGTACATGGAAGACTAACTGAGCTGTGATGTGTGATTCCGTAAGAAATATCCTCTTGCATGCATATTATAGTGATCCACAGAGTATAGATGATGGTAAGAAGGGATCTGTAGAAAATGAATGAGCACGACGTATTGATTTTACCAAAATAATGATTTTTTTCACAGACAAGAACCAAGAAAGACAATTTACTTAAGCACAAACATTTATTTATCACTTTATATATTTAGGTACACGTTCGTACTTCTTTGGAATTATTTTGTAGTTCCTGTCTTGTCTTAAAATACTGCGTTAGATGTTATTTCACTTTCTGTGTGACTGTATACAAACCAATCGTTTGACCCATCGTAGAATAATGTTTTAGCGTGTGGTCCTCATAGCAACACCTCTAACAAGGGACGTGGAACAGATACAATGAAGGGAAACAAGAATAGTCACACTTTTGTCCTATTCGTGTGAGAGTATCACAAAGAAGCTGAAAGAACTGAAGCAGCAGATGCTTGAAGACGGGCACAAATTGTCCCTTGAAAACCTACTTAGAAAAGTCCCAAAACCAGCCTTAAGTGATGAATATAGCAATATTATATTACATCCCCAACGAATCGCTACAGTGGAGATCGCGAAGGCAAGGTTAGACTAATTACAGCGCACACAGAGGCGTTTAAGCAGACATTCTAATAGATCGGGAAAAGTCATAAAAAAGTAAGACCAAAGGAATTATTCGAAGGGGACGGAAACATGTACATGTACAGACAAAAAAACGAGTACAATTTCAGAAAAATTGGATGATTTATTTAACAGACAGAGCTTCACAAGTTGATCAAGTCAGTGACGTGTTGGTCCACTACTGGCCCTTATGCAAGCGATTATTCGCTTGGCATTAATTGCTAGAGGTATTAGTTGTCCTCTTGAGGGATATCGTGACAAATTCTGTCCAACTGGCAATATTCGAGTCGTTTCTTATTGTTCGGTGCTGCTGTTTATATCTCCCGCTTGTTCGTAGGTGTTGCGCAGTTTTTTCCTTTTTTTCATAGGAATTTCGCGTGGATGTTTCTGAAACAATTTCCATAAACGTCCTCTTCGTCATATTGTTGACAATGTTCCTCGTTAGAAAGCGTTTCCGATATTATCATCAACGCACAGTAACGTAAAACGCTATCACAGTGGCGGACAGCCTGCGGTCGAAAGTGAAATTTTCTGTTGTGAATTTGAACAGTGTGCTTACGGCCGACTGCATAAAACATTTGATCTTAGATTAGCACGAAAAAATGAACTCTGATCAATCTGAACTCGGAAAGCTGCATTGTGTAAACGTTAATCTTGGATTATTTTGTCGTGAAACAATAAGTTCGAACAATTAAATAATAAAGAAGTTAATATTTAGATAAACAGGTCACATGTCGACACAATTAAGAATTACTCTAGACGACTGGTAACTAATGTGAAAAAGCACTAAGCGGTGGAGTAATAAATGGAAATTCGAACTGTTTGCAGCGAATAACAATAAATAGACTTCGTCAGCAGTCATAATGACTGAACATCTCTTACACACAAATGTATTAAATTCTAAGCAAACAAGTTGTAAATTAGGGCGAGAATTCAACTTCCGAACGTCCACAAGTGCTTCACCTGCAATGGTAAATGCACACGATTTGATGAACAAAAATAGTAAACATCTGTAGGTCAATCAGTAAAGTCATTTTTATTGGCAAGGAAACGTTTTATTGAAGTTGCCTTGACCGTAAAAATTGGTAACAGCGTTGATCAGATTCAGTTGCTAAGCAGTCATCAAGAGAAAAAGAACAGAAGAAACAAAGCAAATACACTGACGGAAAAAATCTATAGCATAGCCCGAGGTTAGATTAGAAGGAGACAGTGTTGTTATGGTTTGGCGAAGTTGAATATTGAATCTAGATTGAGGTGACAGCTAGAGCTGTAGTGTATCGTCTACGTTAGCTTGGAAGCTGACTGTTTTATTTTTCGCTATTTTCCTGTTTACTTAGATTCATAACCTGCAGAATACATTGAATGCCGATAGTAGAAACGTTCTGATGCGGCAAAAGCAGAAAATAAAAACTCTGTTGTAAATTATTTACTTCGCGTTTGTGTGTCTTTCCCCTCTTAACGAAATATTGCTCGCCGAAATTCAGTTTACGCCTAGTATTTGAGGGTGCTCCTTACGTAAAAACTTAATATTTCTTCAATGATGGAAAGGAAAACACTGTTAAGTCAGTTGTTAAGTAAAACATCTGTTCCACCATCATAAGTTTCCATGAGCGCTCATCACACGCTTGCCAACACGTACTTCGAGGTTAGTGTGTCGACAGCCGCTATTAGTGTCTTATGAAACAATGAAATGAATTTCGCCTACTGGTTTGTAAATAAGAGCTACGTGCATCAGGTAAACACTCTCTTAAAGTTCAGTATGGTTAATAAAGAAAAAGACATGCGAGTCTTTTCAGACGATATATGGGTGATATGCAAGGTGTTTCAGATAAGGTGCTTTTCTCTGCAACTTTTGAATAGGTAGACGAAAGAAACGTTACTCTTTCTGCGTAGTTACGAACAGAGAGTTACAGCAACGGTTTCTAATCTTTTTTAAATAGAACATTATTTTTTCAAGTATGTGGCTGATGTATTTAAACAAACTACACGTGTAAAAACTAATTTAAAAGGAATTTCTGTTGTATTTAGATAGGGATCTAGAAACATTCAGTGTTTTAAGGGCTGATGCAACATGCTGTACATAACTGGCTGTGTTCAGACGGAAGTTGTGGTGGTGGAATTTTCATGAAATTGAGGTGCTTTAAAGAGTGCCTGTTCTGATGAATGCACTGCTAAACGCTCCTTCTAAATGACCAGCAGGGGAGGTGTGTAGCTGTTGCTGTCACGGAGCGTCGTTCGAATTCATCTGGAGTTTTGCATTCAGAGGCACAAACGCGATTCTTTAGATATCCCTACAAAAAGTAGTCTTCTCGTGTTAAACTGGGTGACCACACGGGACATTCTTGAGGACCACAGCCTCCAGACACCTGAAATTTTGGATACTTTTAGCTTCCTAACTCGGTGACTCGGTGGTTAAGTGACTGAATTAAAACGATTAGTACACAGTTCGTTTAAATACATCAGCTACACGATAGAAAAAAAATACTTTTCTGTTTAAAAAATTATAACTCGTTGCTGCAATTCTTTAGAAAGTAACTGAATGAACCATGTTCATAACGTATTACACTGTGCTCACACTTATCACTTCATTTCATTTTGCGGTATTGATATTATATAACGTTTCCCAGTTCCGTAAGGACGGCTTGCGTGAAATTCCAAACTACAATGCTATCTCGTGGCGAACTGTGGCGTTACGATCCTTGAAGCTTCGACAACAGCCGTGTCACTGCAGCAAGCGTACTGACAAGGGAACCTCCCCATCGCACCCCCCTCAGATTTAGTTATAAGTTGGCACAGTGGATAGGCCTTGAAAAAGTGAACACAGACAAATCGAGAAAACAGGAAGAAGTTGTGTGGAACTATGAAAAAAATAAGCAAAATATACAAACTGAGTAGTCCATACGCAAGACAGGCAACATTAAGGATAATGTGCGCTCAGGAGCGCCGTGGTCCCGTGGTTAGCGTGAGCAGCTGCGGAACGAGAGGTCCTTGGTTCAAGTCTTCGCAAAGTTATGACCTGTCTGTTCGTTCAATGACGTCTCTGTTCACTGTAATAAGTTTAGTGTCTGTGTTTTTCGACCGCACGGCAAAACCGTGCGATTATTAGCCGAAAGGACGTGCCTCTCGAATGGGATCCGAAAACATTTGATCGCAAGGTCATAGGTCAACCGATTCCTCCACAGGAAAACACGTCTGATATATTCTATATGACACTGGCAACGGCATGTGCGTCACATGACAGGAATATGTTGTCGACCCACCTAACTTGTACACTTGGCGAATGGGTAAAAAGATTCTTCTACCTTGTCCGATTTAGGTTTCCTTGTGGATGTGATAATCACTCCAAAAAAAAGTGATGAAAGCATAAGAGTTTGTCACATAAACTGCAACAAATGAATGCAACAGTTTCACAGTTGCACCGTTTTCCCTGTGCTCTGTCAAAAGATATGTTTTTAACGTTTTCAAATTTTTCCGTGCGTAGACCGTCAAACGCTGCATATGTCCAAGAAAATCTGAACATGTCCTGGAATTTTGGAGAGCGAAGTTGATTATGTGTGAGTGCCTGAACTTTGATAATTGTCTGAAAATAAAACATTAAACTTTTTACTCGAGGGTAGACTTGAACCAAGGACCTCTCGTTCCGGAGCTGCTCACGCTAACCACGGGACCACGGCGCTCCTGAGCTCAGATTACCCAACATATTGCCTACCTTGCGCATGGACTACTTAGTTTGTATATTTTGCTTATTTTTTTCATAGTTTCACACAACTTCTTCCTGTTTTCTCGATTGATTTGTGTTCAGTTTTTCAAGGCCTATCCACTGTGTCAAGTTATAACTAAATCTGAGGGGGGTGCGATGGGGAGGTTCCCTTGTGAGCGTAAATATGACAACGTGCGCGTCTGATGCTGATCGGAAAACGGCGATGGAGCAGTGGGGCAGCATCAATTTTTCTGAGTCCTCCGACTTTTGTGCGCAGGAATTCATCGAATTCGACCCGAATACCTAGAAGCAAATTCCTGGTCGCTCCTCCACGAAAATGATATAGCCTATAAAGCGAAGACTGTGTGCGAGATTTTGGCCAGCAAATGGATCACAGTCCTGCCTCACCTACCGTATTCGCCGGCTTTGGCCCAAGCTGGCTTCTCGTTCCCCAAATTGAAGCTGGAATTACGATGCAATTGAGGACATCTAAGAAAATTACACTGCAGTACTAAATGCAATTCGAAAAAAGGACTACAGTGTCTGTTTCAAAACAGTTTCAAAAAGATGTTAGCTGTGTATTGATTCAGGGCGAGACTATTTTCCAAAAATATAATGATTTTGTTAACATAATCCATGGATTCTATTTTTCTTAGCCACTGTCCTAACAGAACTGGGATACACTGTGAATTTTAAAAATGGAAACGTACATGTTTTATTACTTTACTGTCAACAATTATGAATTGAAGAACTGTAACATAAATTTGTGAGAGACTATTCAAAAACAATATTTTAAATTCCTGCAGTAAAAACTCTGGCGACGTCAGCGATCTTGCATTCTATAGAATCCAAAGACACTGCTAAGAGTTAACATTGTTGAGGCGCGAGCGTGCGCAGGCTAGCAGAGCGAGTTGCAAATGAACAGTGGTTGGACACGGATTGCTTGTATTTTCTGTATGGTATACAAAGTGCAGAAAGGCATTGTAAATGTTTAGCGAGCGAGCATGTGTCTGGGTCACAGTACACTGTTAATCAAGACAGGTTTGCACACGGAATAATGGAAGAAGTGTACTGTGTGGCCAAATTTAATACTAATGGAAAGAACAGCATGTCGGCAGTTATTATTGCCACGGAATGCCGCACATCTGGAATCCACAATGAAGTAAGACTGTGTCATTTAGTAGTGTACTTTTGTAATATACTTGCCAGTCTCGTAGATTCATTAATTTAGAACATTATATTAACTTCTGGAAAACTATAATTAGCATTTAGTGTTAATGTTTTACGCACGTCATCTACCATCAGTAGGATGCTTTCGTATCACAATTATTTCCGGGCGAAATTTTACGTATTACTAGAGCTGAAAGAACTTAAATGCATTTGCCATTGAAGCTTAAATTTAACATATTCAAGAAGCAAAGTGCAGTGATAATAAACAGTAATTTATGGTGCATTGTGGCACTTTAACTATGTACTAAAATGACGTGAGAAAAAAATTTCGTGCATATTAACATGAATTGGTTAGGTGTAATGAATTTCAACATTTAAACAAAAATCATTATGTTTCATGTGTTTCGTATTATGTATTATACAATCTTGGTGATCGTAATTTCGGAGATATTTGTAGTTATTGCTGCAATTTGTAAAATCATGGTGAGCGTAACTGCTACAAAATGTAGCTTGAAATATGGAATAATTGCAAGTACTGCTTCACGAAATCTTTAAAACATCATTTTTGGATAAAGTTGCTTAGTCCGCACTGCGTTACATGTTGCTAGTAGCTCGTGAGTATTGTTTTCTCCGATTATAAATTGTTTATTGTAATAATAATGAACTTTCATTCATGTTATTATACAGGAAATAATAATTAATCGTTGACTTCTTATAGTGGCATTTTCATTCTGCTTACACTTGTACGTTTAATGTTGCTGCGTAAACACATCTCAATAACTGTCACGTAA